>NW_016177354.1:0-8558 GCF_001687245.7 Rhagoletis zephyria | reverse complement strand
TACTATATTCAGATATCGCGGGTTAAAGGCAACTTTTTGAAATTGACAAGTAGAAGGTATAAGCTGATCTTCTTCTCCCGGGTCTTTCCAACATTTGGCAAATGGCGAATACCTGGTCTCTGGTGGATTTACTAGGTCCAAAGCAGGAGGCGCAATCTGTTCTTTTACGTCTTTGATTCTTCACACAATTTAATTTGATGAACAAAACATTCCAGAATGCCCCAGTGGCTCAAAATTATAACTAGGAAGATAAAAGAAAATATTCAAATTCCCAATGTTGCGTGGAAACCCGTTGCGCATGCGCCCACTTATTATACCCTACAGCCACACTTATAACAGATAATATAAGTAACGTATAAAACAAAAGCAACAACAAAAGCGTTGTAAGCTGTAAAAGAAGAGTGCTATTAGCGCATCTTTTCGACAACCCACAACTGAAAATTTTAAACTCTTTTCAAAAGAAATTGATAATGGCATTCATTGACGTATAACAAACAATGACAACCGTTGCAACCACTCATAAGGCAACAACCTCAACGATTACCATCGCATCATAACTTGTAAATAAATAGTATTTAATATTAGCTGTATCATCATCCGAGACCGTGACCGCTTGCCTTCTGTGTATGTATTTATGTATTTTAATCGCTGTCATCATTCTCATTTTCCTATGTTTTGTTTGTTGTTCTTTGATTTAAGCTTTCTTGTTTCTTTATTCTGGATATGTATGCACATTAGACCGTACCAAAGAAACTGTTCGCCGTACACCTTCAAATCTAAAGTTAGGGTCGCCTTTTTACACTATTCATCATATATAGGGGGTTTACATTCGGATCTAAAAGTATGATACATCGATTTTCTGGTATCGTGGAGGATTTTTTTTTTTTTGTTCCAAAGTTCATTGTCCTCAAGTATCCCGTTCGAGTACTTACCGGGCAGATCTCAGTTCTTATCACCCTAACGTACCGGCCTAATATCAGTGAATTAAAGCTCTCCAAAAATTATTAAACTTCTGCAAAGGAAGTATTTCGAATATTTCAGTGGAACTATTTAAACAATCGCGTGCCGAGTTGGATGGCTTAGTGAAAGTAAGTGTTTGTTACACCGATATGGCTAAGGCATGCCTCTTAATTTCTCAACTGTGTGTAGTGAAAGGCGAGTCCACACGTACGCAGATGAGTCTCGAGCCAGACGCACCGCCAATAGCGCCTATTAGAGTCAGAAGTGTACGGCGAATTTTATTTTTTTTGTGTTTGCTTGTAAGGTGGTTCAGTCTAATGTACATGCACATGTATGTATATTAAATAACTCTATTGTCATTAAAGAAAGCTAGTGGATGCTGATTGTTTGGTTTGAGTAGTCAGTTGATAGGTATGTAGGTCTTAATTAGGTGCTAAGCCGCAGTAGCCACAATAGCTTTACCGGCATAAGGTTTATGATGTTGGTATTTACATACTCCATTGCATTTTTTTTTAAATGCACATACATGCATATGTACACATTATTACTCTTAGGGGTCTTATACAGCGCGATTTATGATGCCTGTATGTGAAAGCCCTTAATGTACAAGTGTTTGGAATTGATTCTATGTTATACCGCCTAGGTGAGCGAGTGTGCGTCTAGCGAGAGCAACACATTCATTCAACCCACAGAAACGACAGTCGCTCATATCTGAAGGACTCATTTTACGAAGGTGATAACGTAGGAAACGGCCTCGTCCCGAGAAATACCCAGTGAGAGTTCGAAAGCCCTACTTGCCTTAAGAGTTTTGTTTTAAAGCATTTTGTGATGGACAGACAAACCCACTTAGCTTGTCTTCGCCATGGATCTACCTGTTAATGGCATCCTTGGCGTGTGCTTTGGTGAGCCCGAAAAAGGGTCCCTGCGAGTTCTCGCAAACCAAATTAAAAGCTTAGTAAGTCTGGACTTAATTTCCGTAACTTAACTTATCTAACTTAATATTTTTGCCTACCTGTTATATGAGAAACTGTGTTAGCGGTTAGTTAAACTTATCTTACCGTAAGAAACTTAAGAACCTGTAGGTTTTAGATTGTTAAGCTACGGCCTCACAGAAATTGAGAGCGGTGAGAGAATCAGGCTTGCCAGACTCTCGTTTTTGTATTTCTTAAAAATAAATAGAGACACATATTTTTGTTTGCATGCATTTTTTAGGCGGCGAAAAATACAACATGAATTTACAAGGCGAACTTAGCACAGTGCGTAGGCAACTGGCTGAGTCAGCTGGGGTCGTTGGATCAAATCCAACTGAAAGAAGTCTGATGAGGAAATGTGGTGATTTTCGAAATAGCTATCACTTCTACCATTTTTTCAAAATAACTGGTTCTTTTCCACAATAATTTTTCATTAAAAACGGCCTCAAGCTCAATAAAAATTTAATAATCGATTAATGAAACACAAAACTGCGAGACAATTAAATCGTAAACTGGACAAAGATAATCGATTAACTTAATCAAATGATTAATCGTTGCTATCCCTAGACATTCTAATGAAATATTTATACATAGCTCAGTTATGCGTACTTGACGTTGCATGAGAGTTGTCACATAATAAATCTGTTAAATGAGGTTTGGGTGTAAGCGGTTACCCATTTTCCCAGCTTGTTTACTTTAACTACACTTGCGTTTGGCTATGCGCATTTGGAGCGTCTCATCGGCAACACTTTTACAACATATCATTTCGAAAAACATTTCATCTTCACGAATACATACATACATATGCACATGTGTATGCAGATTGTTGGAGGAATTGCAAGCAGTGTTGCCGTTTTGATACATATGTATCAAATTGAATACATTTTCGACTTAAATGCTGAGGGATACTTCGGTTTTTTCCTCAGTGTAAATTTGGATACCTTTTCCCATAAGTATTCGTAACTTGAAGGAATTTTTTTTTATTTATGTACGAGCTATTGGGGCGTATTCTTGTTTTCGTACGAAGCGAAAATCATGACACTTTCTTATCATTTTCTATACAAATATTTCAAATTTTCGATTCGTACGAAATCCAGAATATGCCTTATTATAACGTTTTTAACAGTTGGCTGCTCTTTTTCCAAGCAAGAAATGTTCTTTTATTCTTGTCAAATTTTGAAAAGTTTTCTGACCTGTAGTAGTTAGCTGTAATGCGAAAAAATCAACCTTCAAATCCCGAGCAACCCTTTTCTTAGCATTCAAAGGAAATTGACAACCATGCCGATGACTAATTTTCAACAATAACTTGACTGTACTAAAAATAACTTATAACTTCTAAATGTTCAGTTATATGTCGTTAAGCGAGAAATTTTTCTTGAAGGCGGAATTTGCAGACAATGAGAAATTTTTCAGTCTTGTAGATAGCTCCCAATCCATCAGTTTGATTGAGAAACACTGTTCCCAAATCGGCGTCTAAGTATGGGAAAATACTGGCTACATGTTAATAAGTTTGTTAAGGGGCTGAGTTTCTCTTCCATATTTTAAAAATGTCCGATCTTTTCGGGGGATACATTTGGATACCATTTTCGATTTTTTATGGATACTATAAAAGCTAAGGCAGTGGCAGGCAACACTGATTGCAAGAACACTTAATTCGACTTATTGCAAAGTGTTTGCTGCGCCATTGGCTACAACTTTCTTCCTTTTTAACGTCTTAAAATACTAACGCACATACAGCCATGCATATACGTATGTATGTAAGTACAGTTTTATTAGTTGATCTTACAGTTTATTACATACATATTGCTTTTTATTCTTTTTGTCCAATATTCACACGCTTTTTTACTGTGCAGCTATCAATTTTCAGTAACTATGTATGTATACGTAAATGCCGTTTTAATGAGTTATTAATGTTGTTATTGAAGCTATTTATGATTTCAATTGTTTTTGCGGTTATTTGCACTTAATCATATACTCAAATGTCTTAAATTATTGGCTGTTGAAAGTGAGACAAAGCATCAATCAATGCAACGTACATACATAGCCACATGATAGATATGTACATATCGAAAATTTGACACAAGAATGACATAACCAAAAAAAATAAAAATAAATTAGTTAAATATGCTTCTTTGGCAAGCACTTCGATTTTTGTATCCATGGAGTTAGGCATTCCAAGACGCCTCAAGACGCTTATTCGATTACTCCTTGTTTTTTTTTTTTTCAAGAAGTTACAGAAGGTGCAGTAATATTTCCTGCTTTCTCGTTTTGAGAGCTTTTACAGAAGCTGGGAGATAGGTCGTCGAGCGGTGGGACGTTTCAGCCTATCAAGAAAGTGCTTGGATGGGCTTAGAAGATTGCTTTTGCGCTAAGAACTAAAAGCTTAACAATGTTTAGTATGTTTGGAGAGCTTTTAGATAGCTTTAACGCATTATCCTCCATCCAATGCATCGTTTGCCTGAAAAAAATGCCATACTACATCTAAATAAATGCCAAAGAATGGGGTGTTTCTCCGCTCCTGAAATTATAAGAACATCTGCGGCTCTAGCGTCGCTTCACCATAGTTTTATTCTTCACCACAGTTTTATTCAAGAAACAGCAGCTACGAGGGAGCTGCAATTTCAGCTATCCAACGACTACTTACTTCCATATAAAGGAGCCTCACGCAGGTCCGCGGAGTTTCTGACTCCATAACATAAAGGTTGGTCCAAAAATGCATGCGGGGAAAGAGTTTAAAACGTTAAGCTCTCACCCTCTAGGATTTTTATAAATGCAAAAAAGAGTACCCGTATTTTTTTCTCAAAAAAACTAACATATTTGGAACTGGCTCAAAGTCCACGAAATTTTCCATGTATGTTTTTTATAAGGGGGAAACACACTTTTTCGTAGAAATTGTATAGAATTCTTGAAAATCAATATTTTTCGATTGGAAAACTCTGTTTCTCCTAGAAGGCTTCCAATAACAATACCCAATCGTTTACTTAACCATTTTGTAATATCAACTATTTTTATAGATCCCCCGAAAACCCCAAAAAATACAATGGGGGACCCATGCAAAAATGTTTAGTATTAAAAACAGTAAAATTAACAATTCGGCATTATAACTGACAGTTTTCTATACTATTTCTGCGAAAAAGTTTTTTTCTGTATAAAATACATACATGGAAAACTACACGGGCTTTGAGGCCGTTCTAAAAATATTTTTTAACAAAAAATACGGGGCTATTTCTATTAAGAAAAATTCTAGGGGGCGAGAGCTTAACATTTTTAATTTTTCTTTTTGGATCACCCAACTGTTCAGCCTTATCTAGACAAAAATTAACTTAATTCGAATCTCCATTGGTAAAACCCTTAAAAATAAATAATTCGACTACAAAGCCATTTAAGGATCCATTAGGAAAGCCGAGGGTATTTTGGGGATGGTTAGAGACTCTCTTTAGAGATACAAAATACCGTTCAGGTTGCAATGTCTCTTTTTCTGATATACCCATCTATCATCTATTCAGACCTTATGGAAAAATGTTTTAAGCAAATCTCTTGAGCGTATATTTTTTCATCTGCCCAGGACACTTTCTAAGTTGAAAGTTTCGTCCCATACCTACATTCTTTACATGAAAAATACTATTTTTGAAGGTAATCCAGCTCATGAATAACGCTTAATTAAGCCGAACTATTTTGGTGGGAATCATAAGATATATCATATTTTATGACTCACTTGGGTAAAAAAAAATCGATTTTTTTTTAATACGGTATGACCCAGCATAATGTATGTACTTACATATATGATACATGTCGGTAGGTATGTATGAATAACTGCAATTAATGCTATGCGTCTAGTTTTGTTAGCTTTTTCACAACACAATGCCTTAAGCAGCGCTGTAAAATTGCTTATGTGTTTGTTGTTTTCTAAATTTACATTTTTTATGCAACACCTTTTTTTATTCTTTTGTATTTGGTTTTTATGTTTTTTCCAACTTTGCAGTCACTATAAACAATTCAGCTGTGCATTCCGCTGTAAATTTCTCACAATCATAATGAAAAAATATCCATATGAGAGCTGGCTGCACATAGCTATGCACAATACATGCATGCGTACGTACATATGTACATACAAACATATACATATGTATGTATATATAGATGGGCATATGCAAAAAGTGCATATTCGCACATTCTCTTGGCCTGTTGGCACTCAGCGCCAGACATCGTTTGCGCCGGATCTTCTACACTTCTATGCACGAAAAAAAAGCATTTTATTTCCTTCTAAATATTGCAATGTGCTCTTGCTCTTAATCGCATTGGTCCATGTTTGTTTGGGTTCATGTGTCTTAGATTCAATTAAAAATACAGAATAAGAATGAAAAAAACTGCATTGCATTAGACACTTGTTTATGTGATCGGTCAGCTGATAAAAGTTTTTAGATTTTATATGTATGCACATATGTATCTATCATATGCATACATATGTATCATAAAACTCGTGTTTACATAGTATTCGTATAAAACGAAAATAGTACTGTCATGTTCTCTGAAAATTTTGCATATATTGCAAATAATGTATTGTATAATGAATTGCCGAAAATTAGGCTGTAATAGGATTGGGAACTTATATTGGAACCAGGTTCATAAAATAAAAAAGCCAGGTAGCAGAAATGGCATTGACATATGTGGGCCGTCTTGTCTAAAGTAGCCCATTGACCTAATGCGACTCAATAATGCTGTATGGTGTGCAACGAACGATGCGCAACTCCGGAACAGAGAATTCCTCAGAAGATTTGCAGAACAAAACCTTTGGGGTTTTTGGCCTCAAATAATGAAAGTTCCAGATGAAGCTTTTTTGGAAGTAATTATGTCGTTAGCTTGCCTACAGAGAACAGCGTAGAGATCCACACATTCTTTAAGGTACTCTGAGAAAATGTTTTATATTAATGATTCTATAAGGAACTGAATATGGCAGCAAGACGTATTTTCCGCAATAAAAAGTGAGACGCCGACAGGAAAAAGCCCAAAAATCTTACCAGAGAGTTAGGCGAGTTACAAAGGTTCCACGCCCAGGGGCGAACAACTGTGAGTAAAACAAAGGCGACTTAGTGACCGATGTCCAGAACGTTCTTAAATTATGGAGTGAATACTTTTCTGACCTGCTGAATGTTGTGGAGAACGCGAGCCTCTAGTCGACGATGACGGAGTCGATGTTCCAATGCCTGACTATGACGAGGTAGAAATAGCAATTACAATAGACCAAGTATTCACAATACGCCAAATCTTGGAAAAGACTCGCGAGAATACGACCGATAAACACCATCGATTTGTCGACTTCAAACTTTGAAGTTCAAAGCTGCTTTCAACAGCACGAAAAGCAGCTGTATTTAAACCAAGCATACCACGGCGTAAAAAATTAACCCTCTATGAGTCACTCATCATACCAATGCTGGGGGTCTACTCGGTATTGCGATTCGAAACTCAATGCGATTCGAAAGGCGCCACGGACTAATAGAAACTCATAGTGCCAAGAAATCGAATCGGAGTGATTTTCTTTTCGAAGCGCAATTCGGATTATACTCCCTGTTGTATGGCGTGGAGGCATGGACAATGAAAACATCTGATGAGGCGGTTCTTGGGGTTTTTGAGAGAAAGATTCTGCCGAAGATTTACGGGCCATTGCTCGTTGGCGATGGCGAATACCGCAGACGATGGAACTATGAGGTGTATGAGCTTTACAACGACATGGACATAGTGCAACGAATTAAAACACGGCGACTTCGCTGGGTTGGCCATGCCGTTTGAATGGACTTCGACGTTCCCGCTCTGTAAGTATTCAACTCGGAACCCGCTGGTGGTAGCAGAGGAAATGGGAGCCCCCTCTGCTATGGAAATAGGAAGTGCCGAAGGACTGGGCTTCGGTTGGCGTTTCCAATTGGCGTCAATTGGCACAGAAGAGAAACTACTGAAGAAGAAGAAGATGGAAAATGCGTGGTCAAAAGTCCTAAGTACTGCTTTCCGCATAATATTAATAGCTTTTCAATCGAAGGTTTTCAACACTGGTAACGGTACACAACATGTGCTCACCATAGATATTATCGATGGCTCTTGCATACATCTTTCCCGAAGGATGAGGATAGTAGATATCGCTGTAGCTGCCTAGCGTTCATAAGACTGAGATGGTGCATTTTTGGACGAGATAAATATATTAAGAAAATGCTACTCAGATTCATTACAAAGTTTGAAAAGTTTACGGAAAAGTTTAAGTACTGTCAAGCTCACTTGTCTTCACAATAATTTTTAGCACTTATCAAGGACTTGAGTAGTATTATGGGCAACTATGGTCGAATGCTTGAAAAATTGAGCACGATCTGTATCGACGACTGCTGTAGCTCGGATCGAATCAGGTTTAGGCGCACTCCGATTTTAATCAGGTTTAGGCGCACTCCGATTTTTTTAAATGAAGAACATCGTATTCACGAGAGTTGGGTGAGGTAAAGTTAATACTTCGAGATTATTGGCATACAGCAATTAGAGCCCCAACTGAGTTGATGCTGCATCCGAAACTCGTTAGATAATATTTGATGCGCGCTCGGTCGCCTCGTCTGGATGCTCCTTAGTATGCTGATATTGGTACCGTTGAAT
>NW_016177353.1:0-8559 GCF_001687245.7 Rhagoletis zephyria | reverse complement strand
AATACCATCACGTGCAAATGCGGGAAAAGAGGAAGCGATTAGCATTTTAGCTATATGGAAAATCGCGTAACTATATGGAAAATCGCCTGAGTGCCTGTTATCCATTTGTACTTGATCCTCTCAATTTCATTTCACATTATGCTATAACTTAAGAGTATCGTTGTGGCTCTTGCCTTCTATAACTCTCACTGTTTTTTGTCCGCATGAAGGCGTTGAATGGTTTGTGTGTGTAGCAAAGGAACTCCAAGGGAAATCCAAGTGTACCAGCCAAAGAAATTCCAGATTTTTAACACTTTTCCTGTATTTCGCTAGTCGCATGTGTTCCGTGTACGTTCAACGCTGTTATGCCTGTTGTACTCGAATGCGTCGGCTGGTTTTCTGCTTAAATATGTATTCTCTTTTTTTCTAGTAAGTAAAACCAAGAGTTATAGCGCAGCTTAACTCTTGTCACTTGCAACACACTTAAAGCTGAGAGCTCTCATCGAGTTATTTTTTTTTGTTGTATATAAATGGATTTGCAGAAGATCTATTTTTCCGCGACGATTTGTGCTGCGAAAATTCTTTTGCGATTTTCCTAACAACTTGCAGTTGAGAAATATTTATTTTTTCATTTGTTTATATTTGTGATAGTTTGTATTAGTACTTGTGCATATGTATGTATTTAAATTATCTTTTTATTCGCTTCTGCAAGATTTATGAAGATAGACAGATAGATGTTTTAAATTTGTGTAGAAAGCTATAGAACTACATACACAGGAAATTGGTAGCGAATTCCTCTACAAGTATTTTAATTAATTTTCGTTAAGAAAAGATTTAACTGCGATTATAATTACAAGGTTTAATAAGTATTGTAGTTCCATCTGCTTATAATAAATCTGCCATGTTTAGAGTTTTTATCGACGCCGAATTTATCTTCATAATCGCTGAAAATAATTCTTTAGTAGACGATAAAAAATTTGAACCATTGTATGAAGTAGTTAAATTTAACGTAATTGTATGACTATAAATGGATTTTTTTAGTATGTATGTGCAAGGTTGAGTTCAAATCAAGTGTTCGTGCTTGTAGTTATACCACCAAGGGCCATGGACCTTTTGCAGATTTTTTCTCGCGAATTTGCTCGAACACATCTCTTCTTAATCAAGTATCGTCTACGTTGCTATGTAAGAATGGCCAAAGATTTATTAAGCCTGATTTATGTTCGTTTAGAAGGCCCTTCTAAACCTAACTAAGCATCTGCGGGCAAGAATTATGCTTCGTTCGATCTCTAAAAATTTCCTGGCTCCTAAATTAAGTCCTGCTGTCAACAGCGTCGTGCTCTCTTTGTTTGTTGCTGGAAGGTAAATTAACCTTTTCTCTTTCTCCACTCAACCAGGCTCTTTTTTTCTCGTATTTCAAATGGTCTGAGCAGACTAACACGCGATAATACACTAATCTTTTCAGACCGTCTGTAAACGGTTATGCACTTGTGTACTTATACGGCACATACTTAGTTGTGTAAGTAAGAGAATTTTCCATGCTTGTGTTTCAGACCGAAGTCATACCGCATTTTTGGTGTCTGAAGTCGCTATGGTAAACTACGACTCTCGTCCCCTTTTTATCCATGCAAACCCAGTTTCAGACCGTCTGAAAAGACTAGTGTATCGAGGCTCCTTAAAAGCATATCGACTGATTTTCACGAGCTGGCGACACATGCCTACATAGAGGGTGTCGGCAAGCAAATGTTTCAGAAGCATACTCAAAAGAGCTCCCAGTGAGAGATGGTAAGTTGTTTCAGCACGTAGACTGGGGTCTAGGCAATAGAATGATTGTCCTTGTCTAAATCTTTGTTTGACCTCGCGAAGTACGCCCAGTTTGAACAGAGCTTAACGTATTACAGAAGTTGAATGCCAAAATTAGGGATGGAAGATTCTCGATGTATTTTCATGCTGCTAAACGGATTTGACGTGATGTGAAATGTGTAACAAAATGTACATACTCATTTGATGGGTACATTCGTCAGCATTTAGGTAAAATTTTTTCTTCGAATAAAAACATTTTGAAGATTTTTTTTTGAAGATTACTTCCAACTGGCACTTATTTTACCAAAATGAAATGGCTAAACGATATTGTATCGGAAAACAAATTTCTTCATTAAAAATTTTATTTCTGCGAGCGCTAACTGGCTCACTCTAATAAGTACATACATATATATGCATCTGAGTGCCGACGACAATGGGTAGTCAAAGTCAATCCACCATGACGACTAACTGACTGGCTGACCACACTGCGCTGAGCTGAGCTGAACTCAAGCATTCTAGTATGTTCAGCTCATGATCCCGACAATGATGGGCACTGATTTTCGCCGCCTGCTTGTGTGTTTGTGGGGATAATGTTTCTGTTTTAGTTGTTGTACTTTTATTACACCTCAATGTGCTAACCTTGCATTGGAATTGTCAGATAGCAATTGTTCGTCTACCGTGCTTCGACTGGCAATCTTAACACAAGCATAGTGGCCCAGGCAGCCGGGGAAGGTAGCAGCGGTGGGATGCAATCAGTGCAGTTGGTGACGTGGCTGGGTAAATCGCGTTTTTGCGCAAAGCCTAGCCATGCTGCACTATCGGCTACTATAATTATTGCTTCCTTCGGAAATAAATCGCCAACTGTTGGCGGCGTGCAATCCAACAATCCAACAAAGCCAACCTGCCAGCCAACGAAGGAACATTACAGACGTTTTCGCAGTAATTTAGTTGAATTGAGGCCTGAACTGTTTGTTGTAGCTTTCGTTTTCTTTTGTGAGTTTTTTTTTGCCAAGCCTTAACACTTTTATGAGCGGTCATGGATTACAAAGGAGAGTGAAGAATATAATAGAGCTAAGAACGAAGCTAAACGTTTTGATAATATTTGTCGTCAACGTTTCTATTGTCTTTTAGTGCTTCATTTTTAAAACTTGTGATGATGATGGACGAACTAACGTTTCACGATTGGAATTCAAGTGCGCTCTGCTCAGTCCACAAAAAGGCGACCCCGTCACCTGCGCCACTTATCATGGAAAAATAACAGCGAGAAATGGCTAGACGCACACCGTGCCTTTGTCGAGTTGAGAGCTGCCTGCGATTGTACGAAAAAGGGGCCCCTATACGACGCAATGTCTGAATTTGATAGATCCGCGAAACTAATAAGGCTGTGTAAAATAACATTGAGCAATTCTTCAGACCTCTCCGAGGTTTCATACGAGGCGTCTATTTATCATCCCACTACTTTAAGAGAAGCACCGCTCAGTCTATTCTGCCTTTTTAAGTTGGATATGGAAGCAACGCGAATGGGTCTGATGGTAAACGAGGACAAGACGAATTGTCTTCTGTCATCAGGCAAACATTCAACCAATGAGCGCCTTGGCACTGCTGAAAGTTATAAGGTAATAAATAAGTAAATAAATAAAAAAAAAATGTCAGCCAGCTAGAAATCTAACGTGACATCACTCTTGTCAACAAACACTACATTGGACTCTCCTTGTACAAAAACCATACTCTATAATTCACTTGTCATTTCCGGGCACACCTACCATAAAACGGTATTTTTGAAAAATGCCAAAATTGGCTAGCAGGCATGTTTTGGAAATCGCGCGATTTAAGTTCGGATACCAAATAGAAATTCGTTCGATTTTATATAAATTGGAAATTAAGCTCGAAATCGTTGAGTTCTCTGTGGCAATTAGTTGGTTCGACAAGCTGATAATTATTGATACCTATTACAAATTATCAAAGCAGGGGAAATTTAGAGCGCAAAGTGACAGTCGATTTTGAAGGGAAGTTGCTAATTTTTTTATTTTATTTATATTTTTTTTTATTTATTTATAAGTCATGTTTTTGTAATATAAACAATAGTCTTATTTAAGCCTCTGCGCCGAGAAGGCTTTGTAGAGGCAACAGTGTTGACAGAGTGACTTACGTCTAACTAATTTACACAGAAAAATAATAATAAAAAAAAGGAAATAAATACTTCAAATATTTTAAAAGAAAAATAAATTCAATATAAAATGCAAAATCTAACAGTAATTAATTATTAACAGTATTCACATTAGAAGTGTTTCCAAATTTTCGAGCAGATCTTTTTTTATTTGTTGCTTAAATGTTGAAAGAACTTGTATATCTCGCAAGTAAGATGGTAAATTATTGTATTCGCGTGGCCCAGCGTATGAAATTCGCTGTTTTGTTAACTCAAGTCGACATCTTACAGATCTTAAATGCTGGGCTTGTCTAGTATTCCTTTGGGACTGGGCAATGTTTTGAAAAAACTGTATAAGGCAATGGCTATTAGTTTTTAAGGCCTTAAACATATAAATTAAAACCTTTTGCTTGTATAATTGTTGCAGGAAAAATTTTTCCCTATTCCTATATTACAGAAATTTTAAAAAATGCACTGCGGGCATCAGGATTATGATGCTCGGTTTGGCCCGAACTTGGCCTATTTTACTTGTTTTATTCTAATTTATTTTATTTTATTTATTAAACAAATTTTTTATTTTTATTTTACTTAAGTTATTTCTTTTTTACTTTGGCTCATCTTCCCAGTGAATGAATGACTGACTGCTCGCAGTTAAGGCTCGTCATTACATTTGAAAAGTGATCATTAAGTTTTCAACACCACATCCTGCGCATCTGTGAAAAACACATAGCTGCACAAAAATATGCATGTAGAAATATTTACAACTGCAACGGCGGCCAGATACAAAAATAAAAATTGTTCTTAACTCTTCAGTCTACAATCCTCACTTTACTTCCATATCACCTGAACATTGAACTACTGACATTTTGTACAAGTTCATGTTATGCTCCTCATGCCCATAAAAGGTATGTATGTATATGCATATATATGGTTGTCTGCTGCTAGCGCCTTCAGTAGATCCTCAGCTCTTCGGGCGCTGACCGTCGTTTTGCTGCCTAGCAAATGTCAGCAGCTCCCTTAATGCTCCATCTGCACTTCTGCGTTTAGTGCCATTATCTGTTTGTTGCACTGATTGTTTCTGCCGCCACAGCTGATGGCCACGGTGTTGCTGAGGGCATCGAAAGGTGCTGCTGCCATTGTTGTTCCTTCGGATTTCATGACCACTACCATTGGCCACTGCTCTTGACACTGGTTTGGTTGGATTGTTGAGTTGCTGCAAATGATTGAAGCGTGAAAAGTCATTTATGTGGAAATTTTCTTTGGTTTTTGTGCTTTATGTATTGCTTTTGGTGATAGCGAAGCTAAAAAAAAAAAATATTAAAAAAAAAAATCGCAAAGAAGGCAAGTTTTTTAATCCATCTACAAAGGCGTTCCCTTTACCTATTTGATATGTTTAAACAGATGTGAGGAATAATTTTTGGTCCCTAACCACTTGTCTGAGGCGGCTTTCTTTTCTGAAAAATATGTACAGTTCCACTGTGAGTTTTGTACACTTTGGACGATAGCTTCCCGAGGCCAGTTTTCGCTCTTCTCTAGACGGTTTTGTCAATACTGCTTGGACCCACTTCTATTAATGCCATTATTTATTTTTTTCGTCTACAACAACTCTGAACTAACGATCTGTTGCTATATATTTCAGCAAAGATTTGTGTTCGTTCTCAGCGCATTTTGACTCGTTAGTAGCGTTTTATCGCTCGATAGCCTTATCATACGATAAACTTCGTTCAGCGCAGTCTACGAAGTGCCCCATTCAACCGAGTATAACTTGATTGCCGAGATGGCTACGTCGGTTTTGGTTGGTGGCTTTAGAGGAGTATGTTCTGGTGAGGCTTTTGTTCTTATCGCAGATCATAAAGTTCACATAACACCTTGACACGGCTTTGAAAGGTGACGGAGTAGGGGTTTCAGTAAGATTTTTTTTTAAAGTCTTACAATAAAAGTCTTTGAAGACTTAAAAATGTTTATCTTAATGATAATTATTAGGAAAAAACTTGTATAATATAAGTCATAAAATAAAAGTTTTTGAAGACTAAAAAATATTTATCTCTCTGACAATTATTGTGAAAGGACTTTTATAATATAAGCCCATTATTCAAGGACTGTAGATGACTCGAAAAATATTTATCTTAATATAATGATTATTGATTGACTTTTATTCTTTGCTCTTATAATAGTTATGTCTCTGGTTTTATTACATCATATTCGTTCAGTTTGGAAAGAACAACATTTCCACCGCTTAATTTTAACATTTTGAAGTATCTTAAATTATTACAAATAAAAAATCTTAAAATTTCGAATATTACGAAATAGATGCGACAGATATGCTGCATGCTGCCATTTTTTTTTTTAAGTTAGTAGCACACTCTTGAAAATTTACAGTTATATTGTATTTGATGTCAACGTCGAGTACCTCTAATATGAACGTTCTATTTGAAAACTTCCCAAACTGATTTATAAAAAAAATTATTATGATTTTTTCGAGTGACAATGAAAAGTCGAAACATTTCGTTACTTTTTCGCAATACTTGATTTATTTTTCATTGCACTTGTTTCTGGAACTCCGTTGATTGAAATAAATGCAAAAAGATCGCTTACTCGCAATAAAGGATAGGTAAAAGCGCACTGCGAATATCGCAAAAAAAAAATCTG
This sequence comes from Rhagoletis zephyria, assembly GCF_001687245.7. Classification (NCBI taxonomy): domain Eukaryota; kingdom Metazoa; phylum Arthropoda; class Insecta; order Diptera; family Tephritidae; genus Rhagoletis; species Rhagoletis zephyria. The sequence goes on along the minus strand of NW_016177353.1, from coordinate 1,985 downwards.
AGGCATCTTAATGTCCATATGTAACTTACATCGATTTGAAAAACTTCTTTCTCCCCCTGCAGAAACCGAGAGCCTTTGTTGCCTGATGGAACCATTCGCCAAAATGACTTTCGTATAAAAAAAAAAAAAAGAAAATACAGGCAGGAATTCTCGCATTTAGTTATTTGAACCTTGAGTTGCCACTCTTTCCGGGAGGTTGATTTCCGAAAAATTCTTTTCGTTATTTTTATTGTAAGCTTATTTTACACCCCAAGAAGTTACATCAAAAAGCATGACGGCAGTATTATTCTACTGCCTGTATATGTATGTAGGCTTTGTGTAGAACATGAAAAGCGTGAAATTATGTTTTCATCCAACGACACCACTCTGATCAAAAATGTATAACAATCAGACAGCCAAAATTTGTAACACAGTATTGTCCTTAATCGTCACTTCAATCGCTAACCTTGAAAGCCGTTTAGCTGTTTTTATTTCTTAGAGTTTATTATTTGATTAACATATAAGAATTTCGTATGTATGTATGTATTTATGTATGTATCAATACACAATTTTTAGCTACTCTATATTATTGATCTAATCTTTGACCCTTGAAAAATATATTGTAAATTGCTGAATTCCGATGTGCACACAAAGCATGGCGTACATACATATGTACGTATGCATTTATGTGCATTCACATTATTTTTTAACGGTCTAAATATGCGTGTTTTTATTTAGGTGTATCAACGCCAGTAGGCAGTGGTGACTGAAGCGTGGGTGAAATAACAAAAAGTTCAACATTAACAAGATAATATACATATGTTATGCGTATATACAAGCATGCATACATACATACTATATCTACGTACATGATTCATGCTTACGCCTTACGGGTTTCGACCAACATCAAAAAAAAAAAAGAAAAAAGTTTTTGCTAATGGCGGGTTTTATTCGAGAAAACATCCCGTTACGAGCTCGTTTACATTGATTTGCTGGCTGGGAATATGTACAACAAAAGTGTAAAAAAAAAATTTTGCTAAAGTCTGGAAATCATTTTAAATTGTTGAGTTTAGTATACGAAGCTATTTTTAATAGTGTGCTTTCGGTAAATTGAACTGATATGACGGATATGACATGAAATTGAATGTCAAAAAAACAAGAAAAAAAAAAATGTAAAATAAAAAATTTAACACTAAATTAACTACATAAAACGGATAAATAAATGAGTAAACATTTATGTTTGTATGGAAAAATAAAAGCCACAATGAATAAAAATTCTTTGAATGAATAAATGAGGAGGCTAACAAGCATTCCTGAGCATATATCTATCTGTGAGCTTTTATGCATATCCATCTGAATGTGTGCGCTACCTTTTGAAGCACTGCAATCGAACAGATATTATTGCACGCAGTTAAAACACAAAAATAATGAGATTTCCATATGGCTAGTAAAAGTGAATGGGCACCACACGTTCCGTTTAATTCAATGTTTGCTTTGCCGGTGGGTGTGTAGGTAAAATGCTTTTGTCAACTCGTCGCCGCGCTGTCAAGCTGCTGCGATTCCTACGTAAATGACAATTCAATGTCAAATGAACGCCATTGTCCAGTATTGTTTGTGCAAAATAACAAAATAGCCTTTTCGAATTTGTGTGTTTGNTTTTTGTTTTGGCTGGTTTTTAATTTTTAACACTTTGTTTTCATGTTTTTCGCCATTGGGTTTTCTCTCGTTTTCGTTACCAATTCGTATTGTTGCTCACATATACATATGTATGTACATACATAAGCATGTAGGCCATTACATCTGAAAATTAATGTTTGTTGTTACTGGCAATTTATTTGTTGTACATGGTTGTCATCGTTAAACACCTTCATCGGAAATACATACATATGCACATGCACAGTTTTTTTTAACTTCTCGGTCCGAAAAAGTAACCCAGCTTGCGGTTTGCAGCGGTCAGACCTTATAACGGGTGATTTTTTAAGAGCTTGATACCTTTTTTTTTAAAA
>NW_016177352.1:0-8559 GCF_001687245.7 Rhagoletis zephyria | reverse complement strand
AGGGTGAGCAAATACCTTTCCAATGACACCTCTTAAGTCTAAATCGGAATTGTTAAGGTTCTGTTATTCAAGTTTTTCGTATACCAATGTTTGAAAAGAGTTAAAGAACAGCATCAAAAACCTTATTATGTATTACGATTCCGTTGACTTTTTTTCACATTTTCTTTTAAATATTTTTATGGAAGTTTTTTAAGCTTAAGCCGTTTTGTCATTTGAGGAGATTTTTTTCCAAAAAAAATCTTTAAGAAACAATTTTTTATTCTTTAAAAACTCCATTTTTGGAGGTATATTCAAATTGGTCCAGCTCACGTAAATCGTAAATATTTTGGTGGAAGCCTTAAAATATACTAGATTTTATAATTCCCATGGAAACGCAGTACCGATTTTATATTTTATTTTATTTTTTTTGTATGGGGAGTGATGCAGTCTAATGTACATACATAAATGTCTATCGATAATCAATTGGAGTGCAATACGTGCATTACAGGTGATGTGCGACGTTGGTTTTGATGAACACCACCACACACGTGCAATTAAATTTTAAATAAATAGGTGTAAAATGACATTTATCGCACCTTTTTACCGGCAAAAATCTTCAAGAAGAAATCATATTTACACTTTTGATATCAAAGCACTTCGATTGAGAAGGAAAATCGGAACAGATAAAAATTCAAAACAAATATCGCAGCGCTGCAATGCGACGATAGCGACAACAGGTATTTGTTTATGGATTCATAAAGTGTAAAGGTACACTTGTACATGCATTTGTATGTATGTATGTACATGTCGCACCCTAAATCAAACACTGACACAACTCAAAATGTCGTAAAATGTTCAGGTGAGACTGAAAATTGTTGATAGTGCGCAAGCAAAACAAAAACCGTCTTAGGGCCAGTTTTTAGAGCTGGTTTAAAATCAGTTTAAACAAAATTTAAATTTGAAGTAATTTTAAACTACTGACCAGTTTTTCTGTGCGAGTTTAAGGCCGCTGCATAGTTCAGTTGTTTTGTAGGGCAACACTGTTTTTTCTTTATGCAGATACAAACTTTATTTTCACTATTTTCACTGAAAGATGATAGACGGAAATTTAAAGAATTTGTTAGGTGGATCATGTGTGGATCAAATTGCCCTATGCAAGTAAACTCCAATTTTCTTGTGCACAATTTTCATCTTAAGTATATATAACAAGTAAGAAAGTCTAAGTTCGGGCGGAGCCGAACATTAAATACCCGGCGCAAGTATTAAATATATGTTTTCCACCTTTCCGAAAGCTACCGCTACATGATAAGCCGGGGTGTATACATTTTAAGTAAATTAGCGTCCTTAAATTTCGAAATATTGAAATTTCAAGCATATCTGAAATTTACCGTTATATGAAANTAATCGATTTCTCTTTTCATTCTGATCATTTATGTATACATTTGTCTATATCTATCTCGATTCGTTTTGCCTGTTACAAACAACCGTTATGTGAACAAAGTTATAATACCCTTGTGCACAAGTGCGCTCGGGTATAAAAATTTCGCTTATTTACGTATGTATGTGCCGCTATTGAAATGAGTATATTTTCGTAAATTTCGCAAATAATTTTAGTTTTTTTCCTACTCTTTCATCTAAATTTTGGCAGCTTAAAACTTAGTCTAAATGACAAACAGAGCTAAGCTCGCACTGAAAAAGATAGCGGAAGTATAGGATATTTTGGGAGAAATTAGAAATGCGTCCTGTGAACTGATTCAACTGAAAAAATCAATTTTGAAAAATTTTGAGTTGTGACTGTTTTTGAGTTAAGGTGTGATATGTATGCATGTACAGCCCGATTCACTTGAATAGGTCCACACATATTTTCCTCGAGATCCAAGCTAATATCTGGACTTATGGGCATCAGAGAAGTTTCTTTTTAATCTCGTTTAATTTTAAAGAAAATAAGTGGAAATGAAGGAAACACCTTGATTACTTTGGATGTTATTCCACTTTTTTATCAAACTACGCGAAAATTATGCTTATTATTTTGATTCACTTGAATAGGTACAAGGCTGCGTAGTCTCCTTATGTGTATAGGAAAGTTATTAAAATTTCACTTAAAACCTTTTAAGAACCTAAAGGCTAATTAGACATATAACAGAGCAAGAATGCGCGAAGTAGGCGCACTTTCAACTGCAAAAAAAAATGCATAAATGGGGAGCTTCATGGAACCAGGACTTTGCAGGCGATTTGTTGCAAATAAAACTGAAGGAAAAGCAAGTGCTTTTGACAGCTGAAGCCGGCTCACAGCATCGCATGAAATGGATCCATAGCACAAAAGTCCTTAACGAACGAAATCAGCATCTTACTGTCGAGATAGTGGACCAAAATGAAAGAAAAACGTTCGTGTTGATGACACCACAAGGAAACTACAGTTTGCTCTTTACACTTGCGTTCAGAAAATGCCAAAAAAAGAGCATAAATTTTGCCATAGAAAGTTTAAAATCATGACTGGAATTTTGTACATTTTGTACAGAAAATTGTGGATTTCTCTGGCGGAAAGTTAAACTTTGATGGCTACAATGGATTTATTAGTAATTGTCACGATGTCTGAAAGGACGAACGTTGTTTGTTTCCCCTCCATGAGAAGAGAGTATGGCGGTCTGAACAGCGATTTCGTAGTCCAGAACAGTTGAGATAATATTTCAAGGTTCCAAAATTACGAATAATTCATGCAAAAAAATAATTATGGAATTTTTTTTTTAATTTTGTTTAATATGCTAGCAAAATTACATACCGATTCGTACTACAGGAGCTGTAAAAACGAGAATGACGAAGGAAAGTCGTATTCTTTTCCGAGTTCGTCCTATTTACAGGAGCTAAACTTAATGGAAAATATTTTTGGTCTGATTATGCATACTTCGCATAACTTCGCATAAACTTCAAACTGTAATTTCGTATGTACTTTGTATGTATTTTGTATGTTTTCCATTACCCAGAAATTAGCAGAACTTTTAAAAACTTAGCGATCTGTTGAGTTTAGATTTTGCTTCACAGTTTCTTAAGTTACACTTTTAGTGCACTGGTACAAATGGTTGTGCGAAGTTATGCGAAGTATGCATAATCAGACCCTTAGAATTGCATGTTTTGCAAAGTTTGCGTGTCAGACAATCCATGTGATGTTTGGTTCACCGCTTTTCTTCAAAATTAATCATTCTTCAAGACGAGATTAGAAAGGAACTGCTCTGATTCACACAAGTCCAGATATAAGCTTGGATCTTTGAGGACAATATGTGTACCTATTCAGGTGAATCGGGCCGTATGTATGTATGTATGTGCAACATGTTACAATGAATATATGTTGAAGAAATAAATTTTACTAACTTGTGATATGTTGCATATGTTGTATGTATGTATGGATATAATCAACACATTATGGATTGTAAATTATTATCAGTTAGTAAACAGTAGAAGCAGCGACAACAACAACATAATTAAATATTGTATGTATTAGAGATGTTAATTTTTCCGATTTTTACGATCCCGAGATCAGTCCCGGGATTTATGTAGATATTTTTTTATTTTTCCACAACTTGACACGAAAAAATTGCATCAATATTGTTTGAGAAGCTCTCCTACCATATAATAAATAATAGATAAGTTAATGGGTTTGGAATCTACTTTTTTTATTTAAAGTGAAAGTTATTTCATCAGTAACAAAAAAAAAGACAGTAATTAAATTTATATTCATTTAATAATACTTTAGAGTGTACATATCTGATAAAGTAATTTAAGTAATGTATGTCGAAAGAAGATCGATGCAAAAAACAATTATTCCAAAAAATTTATATTGTGGTTCAAAGAAGTTCTTGATACTAGTGGCAGAAAAAAGGAAGCGCCGTTTTTCAACCAGTTTTGTCCATATTTCTTTTTTTTTGTTCCATAATTAAATTTTTTTATAAAAGTCTACCTTATATTACATATAATTAACTGCATATAAATGCGCTTTTCTCTGACGGCATGATTTTTTAAGGACTATAATTTCAATGATTTGATTAATTCCAAAACTTATTTAAAACAAGTAAGAATATTAGACTTTCTGTTGAGCCTTTAACTCGATATGTATGTATGCACGAAAACACACCATGTTGGCGTATTAGCATGTAAAATTATTAATCTCAATTCCAAAAGCTCTTATTAATATTTAGAAATTTCCTACCAAATTTATGTAATAACCTGAAATTGGGAAACCCTATTGCGTTCTGTGCATTTTCAAATATTTCTGTTAATTCAAAATAGTTACAAGTTCGCTCCACTGTTACAATCCACAAATTTGCCCAACGAACATGTTGTAAGGCAACCAGCGCAACAAGTTCCACACCAGCCAGCGCAACATGTTGCGTTGCTTTCGCTGCTGCAGCAGAATTTTCAGTTCTTCGGTGAATCGGCAAAATCAAAACAGATTGTTGTCGGTAAAACATCGCGAAGGTTGGACGTGCGCGCGGCTGTTTACTACGAAATCGTTCAGAGCGTTTTCCTCACCGTGAAAATTCAGTAATTTCTGTGTGTTAAATGAAAATGTGCATGAATTGTTAATAAAACGGTAAATAAGGGATGCTTGAAAGCAAAACATAAAAATTGCGTAATAAGGAAGTGAATAAAGTGGCAGAAATTTGCAAGTGAAAAACCATTGCTGGCGCTAGTAGAAACGAGTACCTACTACTTAAAAAAAGTGTTTTTGCACCGTGAACGGAAATTGGAAAAACTGCCAGCTGTCAAGGTGAGAGGAAGTGGTGGAAGTGTCGCAAAGGTGGCGTGAAAGTGTTGAATGGAGTCATTTCCTTGCACGCGCTAAGTGAAAATCTGCATTAAGCGGCAAAGTGGGAAAAAATATACATAGCGAAATTTATAGCAAAACATATTCAATACTTCGATTATTATTATTTTTTTATTTATTATGTTTGTGTGTGGCAGCAACTATCGACGAAGCGCCTTTTTCAAGTGGTGTTAAAGTGAGTTTTCCAATTTGCCGCAAATCATAAAAGCAAACAAAAGGAAAGAACTGTGCCATCCACCCACATACGGGGGGCGCACACGGATATTTCTGAAGGATTAGCGTGCTGCGGCAGCGGCGTTTGCAGCGCTGCTTTTCTTAAAGTGCAAAGTGTGAAAAAGTGCGAAGAGCGTAGGACAATGGGAAACAGGAAACGCTGCAGAGCGCGTGCAAGCGTACTTAAAAATTTACGTTGAAAAGTGGAAAAACTCACGCAGATCCGTTAAGCTGATGTCACATAAAACTTTTGCTTCGCTTTACGTGACAGATTCGCTTTGACAGATAAGATGAATTGTATGAAAATGCACAAAGCATGCCACATAAATCGTTGAAGCGGCAGCGCGAAGCGAAAAGATGGTCAACTCCCATCTTTTTGCGCGCTTTGACAATCAGCCGGTTTAATATTTATTTTGTTTCGTCCAAATTCGGGTTTTCATGCAGAAACATAAAACTTAATTACATTGCTGATAATTTTAAATCAAAATAATTAAAATCCACAGCAACTTTGATGAGTAAAAAAGCGGTACANGCGTGAAAAGTGGTCTGGGGATTAAGTGAAGATGATTGCAAATGAGATTATCATTTTAGAGAAAAATAATGATTATCACTTAACACATACATACAGTGGTCGAATAAATTATAGCCGCACCACATGTTGACAAGTTTTAACGTATTATTTTTATTTTCATATAAATTTGGTTATTTTTTTTAACTGTTTTTAATTCATTAGCAATCCCCGTGTAAATCCAAGTTGAATTCTAGTAGAATAAAGTACCTATCTACAAGTTTGATATGGCTAAAAATTACCCTTGATTTTTTTAGAAGATTTTCTGTGGAACAGGTTACAGTTTTCTTCCATTTAAATATAAATTGTGTGTATGTATTCGTTATGCGCTTCCACAAAAAAAAAATCTAAAAAATCTACCGTAATTTTTTGCCATTTTAACCTTCTACTTTATTCCACTAAAATTGAAAACTCCATACCTATGTAGGTACTTAGAATCTTGTTAGGCAATATAATTAAAAATCTCAAAATTCTTACGAAAGTTTGTTAATTTTTTTATAATATATGCACAAAAATTTAACCTGGATTTATCTTCACGGGTTTTGTTAAGGAATGACCAAAATTAAATACTAAATGTAGTAGGTAGTGCGACTACAACTTTTTCGACCACGAATCCAAGCAAAAAACAAATAAGTTGTAGGCGTATACGTATGATGTGGCAGTGACCGTAAGCTTACGAAAATTAGTTACCTACATACATACATTTAATTAACAAACGGTATACTAAAGTAACATTAAAAAACTAGGCTACATTTTTTAAATGGGTTGATGATGAAAATTTTTTGGGGGATTCACACTAGGTAGGTAAATATGAATAAAACGTACATGCAACAAATTTCCTTTTTTTTAAATTCTATTAGAATTCATAATTTAATAATTGGCATTAAAGAAATTAAAAGTTGAATTGAGCAGATACGAGAATTAAATTTTATAAAAAATCCAATTTCATATTCGTTTCTTTTTGTTTTCTTGCATTTTTTGTAAGACTGAACTAAATTTATTTGGATACTTTCGATTTTTTATTAATATGTAGTTTTTGTTTTGGCGGTGTCTATACACATGCGCCACGGTAACTTTTACCGCAGATCCATGGTAAAAAAATATCGTAGATCCACGGTTATATATTACCGTAATTCCACGGAAAAAACCGTATATTAACAGTAAAAATATTACTGTAGATAAAAAAATTACCGTGCATCCACGGTAAAAATTTCTGCAAATCTACGGCAAAAAATTAACGAGATCCACGGTAATTTCCGAGAAAGACCATATTTACCGTGAATCCACGGTATTTTTTTGATTTTCGAAGTTCGCGAATAACTGTCTTTTTAACAGTGGATCTACGAAGAAAATTACCGTGAATCCGTTATCTATTTTTTTGAGCAAACTTTAATTTAATGATCTCCGATTTTAGGGGTAAAATTGGTACTGTTGGAAAGCTGGACACTTTACCTTTTACGTTGCGTGATAATTTTTAGAGTTATTTCCCAACGTTTATTTTTCTGATAACAGTTATTTCACTCCTCCTCTTTTATTTTCATCTTTAGCCTACTCCCCGTCTCCGTTTTCGTCAATACCAGGCGACGTAAAAAATAAACCTTGGATAATAACTGTTATCAAGCAATGTAAAAAAAAAATGCAAAGCAATGTAAAAATAAAAATTATTTTTCATGTAATAACTGTTTGAAACAGCGTTTTCGTTAAATTTCAGAATTCGGACAACGTTTTTAATTTGTAAATTCGAGATAATAGTTATTTGTTTTCTGAAATGTATTATTTTTTATGAAAACGTAGCTCGTTATCTAATGCCGATTTCGTTTCTACCGAAAAATGCAACCTTTGCCCTCTACGCACAAACACTATGAAGAGGGCGATGAGAAGGTCACATTTTTTGTAGAAACGAAATCGCCATAAGAAATAACTATTCATAGACAACAAATCAGGAAGTGTTGAAACATTTTAACGTAGAATGGAAGCTCAATCAGAAGAATCCAAAACTCTGGCGATAAGTACTACAAAAAAAAAAGTATTCTATAATTTTGGCGACTGGAATATTTGGAAAAATTTTGGAATAACGGTGAAATAAAAAATTAAGATTTTTATGGGTTACCCTAAAAGTAGGTAACAATAGCTAGTCAATTTAAGCTATAAAATTTATGGAAAAGATTTCCGATATTTATCTATTCCTGGGTCTAGTAATACAATTCTATATACCCTATAATACCTTATCTAACCAATGGACAAAGAAGATCTCCCGCTGACAAAGAATGACCCATATATTTTTATCATAATCGAATATTTAAAATTTTGCCTTTTATATCTTTATTGTGTTTAAATTTTTTCACGCCCAATACTCATTAATTAATTAAGATCACTGTATGTTAACCATCGAAAATATTTACATCTAAAGTTTAGATTCTAAACTAATCGAACAAAACTTTTATATGGCTTACTACAAATTTATTGATATAAAAAGGTCAGCACAGAAGATCACCAAAATATCAGTGAAAATACTTTTTAAATAAAAAAAATTACCAAGTTTATAGAAACAAAACGTTAACCGTTAATGGTATTTTGCAAATACAAAAAGATAAATCACAACCGAAATATATATATAAACGTTTTGACATCAAAAATCAACTAATTTGCAAATAGTTAAATATTTTTTTTTGCAAATAAAATATTTATTACAAAAAACCGTCCCGGTGCAGTAAAAAATTTAAAAATATCAAATCACACAAAAAAAGTTATTCGCCAGAACAAAAGTGTAACGCAGAGTTCAACGAATGTGAGCGCGTAAATCATGAATTTAAAAGTGAATTGGATTAACACCTCCTAAAATCCAAAGTCAAAACTTTCAACTGTGCAAAAAAAGTACGCACGTACAAAAAACTAAATTTTCCTCTCGTAACCAACTCCAAAGCTTATAACCACACATCGCTAGCATGGAGGACGAACTACGCTGCCCGACATGCAAACA
>NW_016177350.1:0-8561 GCF_001687245.7 Rhagoletis zephyria | reverse complement strand
TGGATGTATTCGGGAACCGACACGCGCAACGTCTCCGCCAATTTGTAATACGCCTGCTGATGTTATAACACAGATAGAGGAAACTAAAATTATATGCCTCCTCCGAACGTCAAATGATTTTATGAAAAGGTTTTTTATAGCTGAAATGCACTCACTGGTTTGCCAAGGGGCGCTCGCTGTGAAAAAAAAAACTTCCTAGCTTTAGATACTGCTCGGACCAAGCCTAAGTCCTACACAGAGGTAGTGCGCACCTATAGCCCCGATCTGATAACTTTATCTAGGTCCTGGGAAGAATGTGTAAGTATGGCTGAGTGCTTGGCAAAGCAATCTTGGGTTTTCCGCAGAGTCTCTCTCACTCTATGAGCCTTTACATTTCTTTACCATCCGGGTATGTAAAAATCATATAGTCAGATAATTAGGCCTTTGAAGTGAAGCTGTTTGATCAATATTGTGATAGTCAAAGGCATGATGGTATGCAATAAGAGGTTCCAGGTAAATGGGGACTGTGAATGTATACGCAATTTTTTGTTGCTGTGTACTGAATTTATCGTGTGCCGATAGTGTATAAAGGGGTACTGTTTCTTTTCAGTTATTCAGGTCCTCGCCACAGTCCTGAAGGAAATTTAAAGCCATGTCAGTTGACGACGAAAGAGGATGAAGAAGAAAATCTTTTAAGGTGAGGAAATATTTATACTCAAAAGCGCTTGGTATGAAATACACATACATACTCTGAGAGGCACATATGTAAGCATACATCATTTGAAATCCAGTTATTAATATAAAACTAATAGAAAATGACTCATAAACAGCCCGGAACGACTCGAAAACATGAGCTAAAAATCAATAAATCGCAATTAAAAGATTCCAAATTAAGATTCCTGCAATTTTTTAATCAGCTCTTTTATCCATCGTCAATCATACTCTCTTTTCTCATCGCAAATTTGATTGAGTTAAAAAAAGTTTGCTCAGTTAGCAGTCCAATTAACTAAACTCACAAGCCAAAATACTCGACATGGCGTAGACTGATTAATTGTAGCAATTTATTATTAAGTTATGAGTATACTTGTTGCATTATGCCCTACAAATTACACAAATAAGGTCAATTTCAGTATTTGTACAGTAACATAATACAGTGACTAAAATATATATTGGGTCGCGATATTTTAGCAAGTTTTGAATACTATTATTTTTCTTATTTAATGTTTATTATTTTTTTTATGAAAGTATGGCTCATTACCTAACAAAATTCATATAAGTCCAACTTTCAGACTTTGTGTAAAAATTATAAAAATTCTGCAAAGTATCACCAAAATTTCAAACATCTTATTTAGAATCTTTAAAAAAATTGCGTATGCGGCTTTGCAGCCCATTAAGTTATAAAAAAAGCAACTATGAAGTATCTAAGACTTACCGTTGATTTTTGACAATTTTTTTTTACAGGTGGTGGTTATTTTCTTCGATATAAAAAAATTGTGGGACATACCTTGTCGCGTCTCATGTTGTACATGTCTATCCATATGTATCTCGGTACTAGCTAGAATAATTTCGCAGAAATTACTCATACGCCATGTCGAACCTACATAAGCAGTCTTGCCCAATACTTTTATTTTTGCAAAACCAACTGCTAAACTATTGGCTATGCCGCCTGCTATTGTTGTGAACAACAATCAATATTATTCAAGCTGTCAGTTATAAATCAGTGAATGAATCAAAAACAAAATCAAGTATTTTAACAATCATAACAAGTGGAAGGAGAGTCTATTGGCGACTAAGGAGATCTTCCTTCGTACAAGCTGATGTGCAACAATTGGCTATTGAATTGAAATTGGCATTCGTATTGTGACGCAGCCACGCATTGCCCACTTTCAAACATCTAACAATGCTTACTTAGCTTAGTTGTCAACGACTATTGATATTTATAGTTATTGAGATTTATTGAGAGCGCAATTGTGTTTAGAATGAAAGTTATGCTGCGACATGCACACACATATGTATGTATGTATTTGCGCACATAAAAGCGAAAAATTATTGTAAATAAAATAGCCACATATTTCGATACGGCTGAATGATTGGGAAAGAGGTCATTTTTGAAAAGGAAACTGCTCCCACTCAGAAATTAATAACTGGTTAAAAGTCAGTATAGAAAAACAAAAAAAAAACTTGAAGTAATTTAAATTTTTTGTATTGAAAATAATAATACAGAATATTTCGTTGTTCTTATGTTTTTATTATGACCTGCATTACTGCGACCAGAAGAAACCATGGGACTAAAATCAATTTTGAGTTTACCAAATTGCTAAAATCATTTACTTAACATTTTGTAGTAGTGTTGCACACAAGTGCTTAATATTTGGCATAAAAACGCTATAAGAATTTTTTTGATATGAGGAATTTATTTATGCATTTATGGTTTTCCTAAATTGACCAACAGAGGGCGCAACAGTGAAAATTTTCACATTTTCTTCGAAACTTATTTATGAAATTTGGCAAACTCCAAATTGATTTTAGATACATGGTTTCTTTGGAAAATTTTCTTAGAATTACACGTAGAATCCCACTATGCTATACGCGCATATTAAACAAAAAATTACCCACCCTAATGTATATATATGAACAAACATAAATACGAAAGCGAAAATTTCACAATGGTTTAATATTTCATGTTTGCAATTTCACAAAATGACTGATAACATAGGATAACACGAATTTTGGTGCGGCAGATGTTAAAGCTATTTTGATAGCATTTTTCACGCTGATTCCGAATGCGAAAATCTACAAATTTTATCAGCTAGAGAATTTGAGAAAAAACGGAGCCAAAGCGTGAATTAATCGCGTTGTTGGTAATGTTTACGGAGCTCTAGTGAAGAAACAAAACGGCCAAACTTAAAATAAAGCTTGAACTTTCGACTACAATCGCTGGAAAAATCATCCCTACAAACTGGAAGAGAAAAAATTGATTTTGGCAAAGTTGGAGTACCCACCGCAATTAAAGGCAAAGTGATAAAGTTTTCTACTTGGATTTTAATTACAGCTTAATTCGTCTGGAAAATTCTATTTATACACAATTACGTAATAGACACTGTTAGTAGTTTTACCGAAAATATAAAATATCGCATGTGACCTACATATATATGAATTTCATTCGGATCAAGAGCAAAAGATATATAATGTACTTAAATGACTTAAATTTTGGATTGAAGTACGGAAATCAAAAATTATAACTTTATGTGAAAATCGAAACTATAATGCGAGAGGATTCTACTGCGACTTTAAAAAAATCGAAAGATCAATATTTCTAGCCGACTTCATTAAATGAGGAGGTTCACAATTAATTGCATTTATAACTCTTTTTCGAAAATTTTTTTATTGAAAATATCAAATATATAATACTGGCATTGCAGTATTTAGTAAAATAAATAGTGACAAATGCAATTTTTGTTCCAAAATAAAATAATGAAATAAATTGAACAAAACGAATGCAATGAAGAAAGTTTTCTCATTTGAATGAAAGTCTAAAGTTTAACAAACTTCTTTGATACAAACAAGATTAAGAAGGAGAGAGAACAGAAAGTTTGTGGTGCATTTCCCCCAAGTGAAGTAAAGTACCGGCAGCTTACTGCCTTCGAAACTCATTAGCTAGCAGCTTAGTAAGTTCAGTTGGCATTGAATTTGCCTGTCAGCTGAAGCAACTGAAAGTTGACGCTCTAGCGTTTGTTTTGTTATTGGCGGCAAACTTATTATTAATGTTGATGTAACTGTTTATGCATTTGAGTGTAGGAGTGCCACCATAACTTCGCAAGTACATACATAAGTACATATGTGAAGCATGCAAACATTCCTCCGCACATTCCGACTGATGTGGCTTAAGTCGAGAAAAGAGTAAATATTTGCAAAGCTCAATCAGTCTGCATGGCCTTCTAGACTCTAGAGGGTTCATTGTAACATCAAACACATTTGGCGCCATGGAAGGACAACATTTTTTGAAAGCAACGAAATCACTATAAGATTCCTAAATATGTACATTTGTGGAACTTACCCTCAATTTTAATTTTCGAGTGATTAAGCCTTTTTGAACTGTAAGAACAGAAAGCTCCAAATATTATGTTTTGCATGTTGAGCCATTCATTCATTCAAATTTGGTGTTGTGGCCATTGGTAAAAGTGAGTATATAAATTGGGATATGGTTCAATCAGAATTTCGCCCTTTTACTAAATAAAAAATATCTACCTAATTTAAAGAGAAGAGACAGAAGCCGCTTCCCAACTCCTCTTGTTATTGTTGTTGTTGTAGGGGCGCTACTAAGCCCTGCTTATTTCAGTTTGTCAATCAATCGCTGTCATCAAGCTCAACTAACGGTAGACCTAAGAAACGGGCTGTTTCAACGGGGTCGGACCAAATGGAGAGGAGTGTTAGTTGAGTGGAATTGAGCTGACTTGTAAAGTGGTGGTATCCACATGCCGGACACTAATTGGGGGTATTGGGGCCAAGTCTGGGTAGGTAGCTGTTGAGACGGCTGCAATATCGGGATCGAACTGGGCCAGAGTAAAACGGGTCTTTCTTGGTAGTTGAGGCTCTGTGCCTGCTATAGGTGGTGATTGGGCTGCAATCATGGCATTCGTAGGTCGGGAGGCATGGTGGATGGTGACCGACTCCCTATGAATACCTTTGGTTCCACGCCGATACGTCGTCGGGTCCAATGTTTGATCAATGTATGTATGTCTGGACCGTCTCTGTACTTTGTTGACAACTGCGGTTGTGTGTCCGTAGAAGGAAAGCAGTCTTTTAAAGGTAAGCCTATAATTTTGGTGTTGTTGACCATTGTAATTGGTGTGCCATCGACGTGAATGCCTCATCGAAGCCTGACCCCCTTCGTCCAGGTGGTGAAGAGGGTCGCCGTTGATTTCGTTGGGGAGAGTATTAGGCTCCATGCAGTAAAGAAGCGAGTAAGCTCTGTGCAGCTGCCTAAACAAACATTGCATGATTGTTGTCTATGGAAAAACTTTTACTTCATACATAATTACTTTACAACAATCACAAACACCTGTCCCACCAGTTCCAACTCCAAACATTTTTTTTTAAATTTCTATGAATACAACATCAACCTAGTTTTTATTGAAAACGAAAGCGTTTTGTTCATATTTTACAACACAAAAACAAACAACAAATCTTTGCTGGAAATTAAGTGTTTTGGCTAAAATTCATCTTTGAATGCACAAGGATAAAATAGAATTATTTTCAGTGTCCCACCAGTCAAATTTATTCAAATGATAGTTACATGGAACTCGCTTGGTATTTTTTTATAATGAATTCTATATACATATATAAAATAGTTTTTTTTTATCTATGTTAAACAATATCTTTTGCTGTTGTACACTGCCGGACATATATATCTACATAGCTGAAATTCATAATTGAAAACATTCTTGATTAAAATTTCCCACAAGTCACAAAGGAATGGCCCTTGCGTTTTTTACGATATACAAAAAATTATATATATTTTTAAATTATTTTAAATAATTCATTTATCTATAATTTGTTTCACTATCTTCAACAATCAGAAAATAGTGAAAAGAAACCAAAAAATTTTATCGAAATTTATAATATTAGGAATTAAGTTAAAAATAAACTAATTTGCAAACCAAGACCAACCTAATACATCAATTCTTAAAATATGTACACCCGACATAATAATATAGCGCATGTGCTCATACTTTTGGTTTTTGTTTGCTGTGGTGCCAAATGTAGCAACTTTGTGCAGCATGGTAAACTAATTTAAAAGTTTTTGTATGCCACTGAGGCATATGTGGCAAACGTCGAAGTTACTTTTCTCTCATAAAATTTTGCAAGTGTTGCATTTAGAAAATTAATTTAGGTACAATTCAACAACAAGAAAATATTTTAAATTATTTAGCAAACCAATATACTGGAAGGAAAATTAACGGCGAAGGTTTTGATTTTTTTTTTTTAAATTTTCTATTTGTTTGAGGAAATTCAACCAGAGTAAAAACTAACATAAAATGCAGTACTGTTCGAATGCTAAGTTTACTGCGATGCGAAAATAACGATGCCATATATTTCAGTATGACGAAAAAAATATATTCGAGAAAAAGATATCCAAGTACATATATTACATATTTTAAATTAATTTGAAAGCTAATGGGAATTTTATTTAGTGATAAATATCGGGACGCGCGGTACAAATCTGAAAAACGTCTGTATGGGTGGGCTTGCGACTTAAAAATTTATTGTGGGGTTGAGCGGAATCGGCATTGAATATTTAGTCCCTCGCCCATCTCAAAAAAAAAATAAATAAAAAAATACAACCAAGTTCCCTGAATGCCTCAAATTAGCATTTGCTGTGAAATTTCTGTTGCTCAACTAGCCATAGAGTCAATACCAGCGTGTCGAAATCATCTACAAATGTGCATCAACACTTTGCCAATTACTTGCCGTAAATTCAGAAAATCGCAGTACTCATACGCCACGACACACAGTGTTCCGACTATATGTACATTTCCAAAAAAATACTACTAATACTACTATTGAGACTAATCAGTTTAGTTGCTTTTTGGCGCCGAACCCATTCAATATTATATGTAATTTGGGACTTTCTTAATTTTCGATTTTCATTTTTGTTTGCATAATTTTGCGAAAAGAATTTTTTGAACAATAGAAAAATCACACCAAAAACTGAGAGAAACGTGAATATTAACACCTATGTAATTTTTAAGTATAACATTTTTTTTCTGAGAGTGCAAAGCACGAATTAAAAATAAACCAAAATTCCATCGCATTTAATGACTAGGTCCACATTTTCCACGAGCTGTAGACGTTATAGTGATCATATCTTCCCCAAATTTTATATGTAGGATTTCATAATAAATTAGAGAGCACAATCTAAATTTCNATGCACACAATACGCTGGCACACCATACTCAAGTTATTCCATCAATGCAATTGGCAAAACCGAAATCGCTGGCGGGCTAAGCGAAATCGCATACATATTCGAACAAGGTTGATTGCATAAGCAAACAAGCATGTCCATGCAGGTATTTATATATCTATTTACTACTGCTTGCATTTGACTAACCAATGCTACTAGGGTCATGAGAGAAGATGCTGGCAATCACGGTTGCCACTTTGCAATAATCAAACCAAATATGGACCTTTTTTTCTCCGTTTGGGCCTTTGGGCTTTTTTTTTTTATATATTTTGGACCTTTTCCGGCTGCTGATCTCTAAATTTTCGCTGTGAATACATATGTAAAATGTATGTACAGTCCGTGCCAAATGTTAGCGTACACCTTGTTAAAATATAATATTCACAATTATTTTCATTTTTTTTTTCATTTATGAGAATATAGTTTAGTATTCTTATTCAGAATTTCTGGAAAATTTTGAGTATGCTGTTTTGTAGCCCGTTCAGTTTTAATAAAACAATGTGCAAGTTTCAAGTCCTTAAATAATGCATAATCAAAATATATTTTTCTTTGGAAGAAAACGAGCAACCCCCTCCACAAAAAAAAATCTAAAAAATCTACGGTAATTTTTAGCGACTTGGAACTTGCATACTTGACTTGAACGGGCTACAAAACTGCATACTCAAAAATTTTAAAGAAATTCTGAATAAATTTTTTTTTAATACGTATGGGTTATGTTGTAGAATGAACTATATTTCTATAAATAACACAGCTTTACAAAAAAAAGTTTCTGCATATTGAACCAAACCTCTATATCTCTATGGTATTCGACGCGCTGAAAGCGAACCCTTTTTACTTGGATATTGTGGTACAAAAAATTTTGATAAGGTGGCAACCGTGCTGGCAATTCCAGTGGTACGTGAAATTAGTTTACGTAACAACTGTAAATTTGCATAACTGGCTGTGAGCGACTGAATGGCGCGGTTGTTGTTCATAAAATATGACATTGTATTGGAAGAAGGCTTCATGAATCCTACAAACTTTTGTACCTGAAAATATGTATTTGTATGGTGGCTCTAAGGGCATGCATATGTGTCTGTATATGTACATATTTATGCATGCAGGCAATAATATCTTTATGTACACTTTAAGTTATAATTGCCAATCACAATTGACAGGCACCCCATTAAAATATTTTTAATATCCAGCTTTTGGAAAGATGGCAACCTTTCAAGAAGATTGCAAGTAAAGCTTTTTCAGACTCTTTTCATTTGATACCGACCTTTTAATATTTCATTTGATTTAAAAATTTTTAGTTTTTACTATTTAGATAGCTGAGCGCATAAATAAAAATATTTAAATTTCAAATCTTTCTCAAACATATTTTGTTTGACACCCATTTTGCAATATATACAGGCAATTCTAGAAAAGGTAGTTGAAAGTCTTTCGCCAGACAATTGAAATACTGTAGACAAGATAGTTCGAAAGAGTTTGATTTATTCTGACACCGAAGTATTACTAAAAAACTCCCTTAGCAACTTTCATGGTGAAAAGCTCTTTTGACAGGAAGTACTCAAATTGGAGATAAACACATAAGTAAGTATGTATGTATAACATTTCGATCGCGCCGCTCCAACAGTGG
>NW_016177349.1:8361-8562 GCF_001687245.7 Rhagoletis zephyria | reverse complement strand
CTAATGCATGAAAATCCTAACCTCAAAAAAATCACCCTTTATTATACTTATATATTTATTTCTTACATTTTTTTATTTTGGTTTATTTTATTTGAATTTATTTTCTTTTATCTTATTTTATTTTATTTTATTTTATTTTATTTTATTTTATTTTATTTTATTTTATTTTATTTTATTTTATTTTATTTTATTTTATTTCAT
>NW_016177349.1:0-8244 GCF_001687245.7 Rhagoletis zephyria | reverse complement strand
ATTTTATTTTATTTTATTTTATTTTATTTTATTTTATTTTATTTTATTTTATTTTATTTTATTTTATTTTATTTTATTTTATTTTATTTTATTTCATTTTATTTTTTTTTTTTAATTATTATTTTTTTCTATATAAATTTTTCATATTAAGACTCGTCCAATAAATCTAATGATCTAAATAGTAATTAGAAAAACTTTAATGAAAAGTACTTTTTTACAATAAAAACAAAAAAAAAAAACTTAAAGCGTATGTATCTGCGGTAGTTTATTAAAAAAACTTAAGCGACTTTAGAAGGTTGGACTTTGAATACAAAAAAAAAAAATTAGTTTCGCTTGAAAAATTCAATTGGATTGTTCACACTTACCTGTTTATTAGGTTACCTGGTTATGTGGTTATATTTTTTATTCAGTTTAGAACAATAACATACACAAAAGAATAATAATTTATAACCAGATAACTTGATAAGAAGGCATCCCTCACTACAGCTGTGGCTGGTAAATCTTTGAGATTTTGTTTGGGAAACCAATGAAATATTGCTTTAAAGAGAAAATTGTTTAACTCGAGTTAAGCTGCTTTAATAAAATGCCGCAGATATTTATGTGCACGTAGCTACATTTGAATCACATTACTGCTTTGCGAGTGCAGTGTTTTTCGTTAATTTGCTGCTGTCTGATTGTAATTTGAGAAATTTAAGTTACAAAAAAAATCAAATCTCAGAAATATCAAAAGTAATTGTAAACGTCTTGCATGTAACAAGCTAATCAAAACTTCAAACCGAAAATTAGAAAAATGATTAATACAACAGATAAGGTATATTAACAAACATAGAAAGTAAAGCAAAGCAAACAAAGCTTTTACGGAATTTAATAACAAACGCCACCATATTTCTGCCCCTTTTAGATTGTAACCACAAAAGTGTAACAAGAAGCATCAAAAATGAAAATATAATTCAACCGCAGCGCTGACTTTAATCAACCAGCAACAAATCGAAAGACAAATTAATATTTAGAAATAAACAAACAAATAAAAAAGCGCTGAAGCGGAAGGTAAATATAAAGAAAAGCTACACAGCGCTGCTTCGATAAAATTAATTTGAGGAAATATTTGTATATACAATCAAGAAAGTATAAAGTTACTAGGTCACTCTGACAAGATTATCGATAGCGATCAGAGGAGCTATGAATATAAAAACTTGTAAGTAAAGAAAAATGTATAAAAGGTAGAGCTTTACCGGTTTTCCAATCAAAAAATGGTTATTGCTGCGTGGAGAGAAGATGAGACGAGAGCGAACTGCTAAGAAGAATTTAAATTTCAATACCAATTACAGTATCCCCCGGTTAACCGGACCGCGCAGCAATTAAACAAAGAAAGCTTTATTAAGCAGGATATACATTTTTTTAGATTTTCAGTTGAAGCCTCAACACTAACATATGTATTTAATCTTAACCAAATTTCCCAGAAAAGAATATACATTTTTAGAAAATTTGGTCTGATAGAAATCAAAAACAATAAATTTTTAAGAGAAATACAGAACCAACTTCAATTTTCATACAACAGTTTAAGATTACCGTTAGTTTCTTCATTAAGATCTAAGCAAATTTATTACGGGATCATCTCTGAGGTACCACATTTCCTTAAAATAAAATTATTGAAATCAAGTCGGTTACCGTGGTTCTCAGTTATGCGGTATCGTACATAAAAAAATTAAAAATATTCCGATGAATTGATAACCTCCTCTTATCTTAGATTTCATCTTTGACTACAAACTTATGCTGAGGCGTAACGCGAGAGAAGAGCAAATAATGGCATATCAGCGTACAATAGCTTCGCAAAAACTGGGGACTGATTCCGCAGATTGACTATAACCAATGGAGCTCTATTCTGGCGGAAATCACTCGATAAATCAACCAATCTAGAAAATCGGGAATAATGCATGGCTCAGTATATCAGGCCCTGTGAGCGGTGCACAAGCAAATGGCTGAATATGATTCTTCACTTGAAGCCATCTCAGCTACTTTTAATGGGCGCAGTCGCAACAGTTGTCCTTCGCTTAAGAGAGTTAAAATTTGTGGAATACGACACGGAGTGACCTTGAGTGAGCTTTAATTAGGACGGTGCAAACGGATTAGGGCCATCTAAGAGGTCGGAAATGGTTTCATCACGCCATTCCGGTGAAATGAAACCTTTAAGATTTAATAAGACTGGTTAAAATTTTGGATGAAAAACATTAAATATTCTTTAGATGAAGCCATGGCTGACTAAAGCTTTTATTAATATTTACAACTAAGATCAGCAGTAGCCACGAAAAACATTAAGTTAAAATAGCAATTATGACCTCCCATTTCTTAAAAGTCCTACGATCACAGAGTTTAGAACGGTCGGTGGTTTGAGCAACAAATGTACATATGCATACATACATACATATATATGTGCCCAACTGAAAGTGATGTTGATACGCAAGTGGACAATGGAAAATATTTACTCCATTATCAGTAATGAGGCCCAAATACAAAAAAGTGTGAGTAATGAAAAATACAAAAAAAAACTTAATATTTGTTAATTAAAAAAAAAATAATAATAAAAAAAAAACTTTGAAAAATGACAGCACAAAAGAAATTTAAATGCTTTCTTCAACGAGCGCGACTGCCACGAAAGCTATTGAAGAGTTCATTTGAGAAAAAAATAACACTATATATAAATTAATCAAGCGATGTGAAGTACTCGAAAATAAAAGAAAATAATAATAAAATTGATAAAAAAAAAACACATTACATACAAGACAAGCAAGCACCGCACGTCACTCACGCTGTCTGTCAGAGAGTCAGCGAGGCAGCCCTAGCCAGTCAAGCAAACAATGCAGCAGCAGTAAAAACAGCGCTCGGAGTGACTGCAGCCTGGAAGCCACAAAAGTCACTCATATGCGGGTAAAAAGCTGATTGCAGAAAAGTAAACAAACTAATTAAAAATGACACTGACAGTTGACAATTGCCGTTATGTGTGGAGTAGAGTAAAAAAGGGAGAAAAAATATTAAAAAAGAGAGAAGGGAAGCACAAACTAAGACAATCGTACAATAATGAAGTTTGGGTTAAAAAGCAGGAAAAACCAATGATCCAAAGAAGTGAAGGAGAGATGTGGTAATTCCTGCAAGTTTGGTCGTGTTGCACGCATCTTAAAATTACGTAAATATGTATTTAAAATATGTCCTATCCTCTTATCTGCTCAATTTATTCTGTCTGCTTTTACTTTTACTTTCTCTTGCCTCAATACTTGCCACTAGCCACCGTACAACAACTGAGATGTCTTACATTCATTACATGATTTAAAAGATCTGCAACAATTTACTATTATGCCACTCGTTTATTAAGCAAATATCGTTTTAACGGATAGAAGAGTGAGATAGCAAATAAAAGGGTAACAACCAAACCTGGCGCGTATTATTTTTTCGTGCACTCATTTATTGTTCGTTTCCCGGAATACCACTGTGTTCCTAGACCCAGCGAAAACTTACTATGTTCAGTTGAAGAGACAATAAGGGCATTTCGAATTCATGAACGCATAATGAATTAGTCATTACCGACCCAATGGTCCTAATAGCAACTTCACTATTCACAAAGAATGCGAGCTTTTGTGGCGCTAAGTCGATTATGTCTACCAGCTCCGCCGCCATTTTAATTGCATATTATCTCAGCTTTACAAACGCTGCAATAATCTGGGATTTTATAGGCCATTTGGAGCCATCTACGAAGATTCGTATCTCGTCATTTGGGTACCAGTCTCTACTAGGGATGGGTAAATTCGATATTCGAAGCTTCGATATTCGAATTTTAATCGAATTTTAGCTTCGAAATGGCGAATTTTTGAAATCGAACTTTGTGTTGCTAAAATTCGGATGAAATAGAATTTTTCTAGAAAAAATTCTAGAATTTCATCTTTATTTCCAAAAAATCAACCTTCTTGTTTCTGACTAAGTTTGCCATCACTGTGTGTGGAAATCCATTTGTTCTAGGGATGCAAGTAAAAAATACAAGTTTTTCGATCTGATGCATCAAGACAAAAAATCTGTGCCAACAAGGAACTCCAAACTCAAATAAAATTTTTTTTTTTTTTTTAAAAAAGTATTTTTTGTTGATTTTCTATTTGAAATTTTTATAGGCTTTTACGTTGGTAGCATCAAGCTTTTGCCTAAGAAGACCCCTAGTAATATTTTCCAGAGAATAATTTTCTAGAGTATACCAATCCTCTAACGACCTTCCAAATTTGCTTTTTGCGGGATTTATTGAAGTAAAGGTCAAAATGACCCTTTTATGCCGAGACATGACTTTAGTAGGCCATGAAATAAAGATACGAGCTAACTTA
Organism: Rhagoletis zephyria; assembly: GCF_001687245.7. Taxonomy (NCBI): domain Eukaryota; kingdom Metazoa; phylum Arthropoda; class Insecta; order Diptera; family Tephritidae; genus Rhagoletis; species Rhagoletis zephyria. The sequence continues at coordinate 3,886 of NW_016177349.1, read as the reverse complement.
TGCCTTTTTGATGGCTTTTTTTTTTTTTGAAATTTGACGAATTTTTATAAATCGTGTACAAGGGTTGAAAGTTTGGGATACTTACGCAGTTTTTGTTGTAGTACAAACTAGATTTTTGTAAAAAAAAAAAAAAATTAAAAATAAACAAAAATAAAAAATTTTCTAAACTTGTAAAGAAGTATTGTCCCTATATACACCACTATGGCCACCAATGTGTGTAAATCAAGTTTAAAATTTTAATAATAAGTACATATGTAAGTGCAATTATAATTGATAGAGGCATTTTCTGCTCGCTCATTTTCAACTCTTCAATGCTCTTGCGACAAAATGCCCATCCCACTTAATTTCATTGTTTATTGCATTTATTGTCCATAAATCTTCGCATATTTTCGCATAGTCAATTAATTGCGAATTCGAGTAGAACATTGTTGTGGCGTATCGTAAAAATCATAAAAACATTTAACGAATTGTGCGCGCTTGCGCAGCAACTGTGACCTAAAATGTAATTTTATTGAAAAATAAAATAAAATAAAAATGAAGAAAAAAAACGGAAAACAAAAATACCTACGTACATTAAATTAAAGACACTGCTGCCAAACTAAAGAAATGAAAATAAATTATCGCCATATGTACGTTGAAACTTTCTACAGTCGTGCCGATCGCCACTCACAGTTGGCATCGCATTTCGCCAAAATATGCGGAAGTTTTGCGCTTTCAACGCTTATAAATAAAGTTAATGATTCAATTTAAGTGCTTATAGTAAATATTCGCCCTTTTTTATTGATCCCTGAATGGTGGTAGGGGGCATTCAATAATCCGCACTTGCGCCAGTGATATTTTGTGAATTGCTATAGCGTGGAAGTATGCAAGCAAGCAAGTGTGTGTGTATGTATTGATGTAAGTGCATGTGTATGTGTATTTGCTCGTAAATCTACTTATTTGTTTTACGGCTTTGTCATTATTTTTTTCGCCTTAATTAGACACACAAGTCTCACAAGTGCCATCATCTTCTTTTGCGTAAAGTGCTTGCGTAAGCTTCTGTTTTTTTCCCGCCTGCCTTTCTTCGGCCATAAAATTTCGAGTTTTTTTAACTTCACTTAAATTCGAATTGTGTATGGAAAGATACAATTTTTCATTTAATTATAAAATTTTGCGTCGCATTTCCGGCTATCCTTATAGGAAAATATTGCTCGGCTTACTTGAACCTTCGCATTTATTACCTGTTCGGCGCAACTTAGTCAGATAAGCACATAATAAATGATAAAAACTAATATTTAAGACAAAAAGTGAGGGCAGAGTTGAAGATAAAGACGAAAATGTTAATACTTAAAAATTCGGGTAACGGAAATTGTAAGCGAATTTATTGAAATTTTTCGATGAGACTCGAAATAATTAAGTTCAGTCATAAAAAATTCAGTTATCGAAAGTCATGAAGATAGCGAAATTTATCGAATCATCGAAGTTATTCATGTTTATTGAGTTATCGCAACGTTCGAATTATTCAAATAGAGTTGTCGAAATTTATAGACACAGAAACTTAGTTGTCGAAAATTACGGATGGTTATTTATAGCAGTATCGAAATTTGTCAAGTTAGTGAAATTTATCAAGTTATCGATATTTATTGAATTATCATTATTTATAGAGTTAATGAAATTTATCGAGTTATTATCATGCACCGCGTATTTTGAACTTATCGATATTTATCGATATTTATTGATTTACTGAAAGTTGTAAATTTATCGAATCGGAGATTTTGGAATCTTCTAAATATATCGAATTTTCGAAATTTCAATCTTATATAAGGCTATTGATAACTCTATGCTTATTGAGTTTTACCAAAGCATAAAGTATTACCGAAATTTGTCGATGGCTTTCGAAAAATATGGATGTATCAAAATTTACCGAGTTATCGAAATTTGTTAAAGGTATCAAAAATGTAGCGAGTTTTCAGTTTATACCGAGATATAAATATTTTTGAGTTATGGAACTTTATTGAGTCCTAGAAACGCACACTTATCGAAATTTATCGAAATTAATCGAGTTATCGAATTTTGTGGTATTATCGGATTTAAGCTTTTTTGGCATTCATCGAGTTATCGATATGTATGAAAATATCAAAATTTATTAACAAACTGGAATGAATCGGGTTAAATCCAAGTCCTGCCAAAGTCCTTCAGAGATATAAAAAAGTCGGTGATGCCTAGTGAACTTACTACCTGTGCCCACCTATGCATAAAAATATGTACACTGCCGGAATAAAGTATTGGTACAGCAAATTTTTCACAATATATGCAACAATTTTCATTCTAATATTTTTCTGCTAATTTAATATAAAAATATGGTTCATTCTACAACAAAAAAAAGCATAAAATATAATTCCTAGACTTTGTGCAAAACTCGCAAAAATTCAGCAAATTCGCATGAAAATGTTGAACTTTTTTCCGCAGTCTCTTCCATAAAAAAATTTTTTTCGAACGTACTTTATATGGAAAACATGCAAAACACCTTCAACAAAGAAAAAATCTAAAAAATCAACGCAATTTTTTTACTAGAATTTAATGGGCTGCAAAACTGCATACTCAAAAAAATTTTTAAAAATCTGATTAAAAAGTTGAAAGTTTTGATAAAAATTTTGTTTCATATATTGTGAAAAATTTGCTGTGCCAATACTTTGTTCCGGCAGTGTACATTTAAGTAAGCAAGCCTGTGAAGTAAGCAACATTAAAACGCGTTCTACATTTTGAGCCCGACTGACAAACATGATTATAAAAAACTTGGTTTGAGATTCAGTTTGATAAATTTCCAAGGCACTGAAATTGCATTTTTAAAATAACTAGATTTCACACTTCTTGTCGCGAATTGTAATTAGATTTAAAATATCTTAGTATGTTGGTTTTTGAAACTTTTCTCACAGTATTTTCTTTTAAGATTTTTACATCTACTAATTTTTTTGTATATTTTAATTTTTTTCAGGTAAGGCTATAAGGATAACACAAAGGCGTTATAAAACCGTACCAAACATTCTAAAAATGTAAGTTTTACTTATAAATTCAGTTTCTGTCTAGCTATAAAACAAATTTTTTAAATTTCTTAAATGTTGTTTTTTTTGTTTTAATTCGTTAAATTTGTATGCTACGTGGGTTAAAGAAGCAAGCGCGCGCGCAAAATTTTGACTTCATTAAAACATCATTTCATCCACTCCCTACAATTTCGCTGCGCCGAAACTCAAACAATGGTGCAATGCTTAATAGCTTAATACCCACCACTTCCAATTCTATCAGCGAGATGCGCTTATTTAAGAAACCACTTAAACGCCCACGCGCGCAATTGTCTTCGCTCATATTTCAACCAGCCAGCCACATGAAAGAGCAGACACGACACACAACACAGCTAAAGCGAACGTTTTGCAGTTCAAAAGCAAAACCAAAGCCGAAAAAATAAAAGCTTAGCAAAAAAACGGCATTTACAGACGAAACGTGATGATTCACCAAACCGGCAACGAGCAGCGACGAGAAGAAAAAAAAGCGTCGACGCACGCAATTATTTTGCAATTGTGGCAAGCGCAAGCGACAACACCCAAGCCATGCGCTCGTGCGCGCTCAGCTTTACGATGAACCAATATGTATGTACATACATATATATGTTGTGGAAATAGACGCGCGCTCGATCAGTTGACAGCGGCTGTGGTGCGATCGTCACGCCTATCTACCAACCTGTGGCAGTTGCACAATGATTGCGTACGGCGTGCGGCAATTTCAATGTTGCATGCACAAATGCGTGCATTCAAAGCGGCAATCGACTGCCGCTCAAGTTGCAACCGCTGCAGCCATCATCGTAATCGCCACCGTCACAATTGTTGAAATGCTCATAAAAGCATTTTATTTA
>NW_016177348.1:0-8562 GCF_001687245.7 Rhagoletis zephyria | reverse complement strand
AATGGAAAAAAGGTATTTCATTTTCGCATAATTTTTATATGGAACGGCTTTTTTGATGATATTTTGAGAACGGAATGACTGATTTCGATGTTTTTTTTTTTATACGTCTCGCTGAAGCAATCGTCTAGGCATCTCGAAGTCAGATCCGCACATTAAAATCATTTTTTTTTTTATTTTAAATATTATTTAAGTTTTTGTTAGTTAATTATAGTTGTTTTGACCTTTTGAATTAAAATTAAATACCAAAAAATTTGATTAATATCGAAATAATTATATGAAATAAGATAAACAAAAAAAAGATAATAAAACAAAATTAAATAAAATAAAATAATATTTATGTTAAAATAAAAATATAAAATAAAAATTAAATTTTTTGGATTCGCTCGGTGTAGGGACCGAACTTGTGTGCTATTGCGTTTACTACTTCAACAACAAAACCAAGCTTAGAACCTTATTTTACCATTTTAAACCGCGTGCTCCTCATTTTAAAGTTAAAAGTCTGTTTTTGCCATAAAATGCGTTTTAAGTTGACTATGAAAGAGTTAAAATGGTGATTACAATAAAACACAATTTTAGCCGTTAAAACCTTTTTCTAACTTCTCTATGACTACGGGCCATTGACTAAATTCAGAGGTAAAGAGAATGCATAATTACATCGAAAATGGTTGCTCACTTTCATAAAGAATAATTACCTACTACGTGAAAGTTAACGACAAAGTGGTAGGAAAATATTCAAACTGCAAAACCAGCTCGTTTTATTTTATAAATAATTTTTACATTTGTACATATAATAAAATTAAATTAACACATTTGTTTTCTTTTTTTTTACTATTTAGTCAATGCAAATGAAGAATGCGCATTTTAAATGTTATCGCAAACAAAACCCTTGCAAAACAAATACATATGTATGTATACAACCATAAAAATTTTATTGAATGCACTTAGCAATAAAAAACCATAATCGACTTAGTAGCAAAAGTAAGCACATTGATGATATGCGCACTTTAACAAAAACAACAACAATAGCAACGCTAACACGCTTTCTTCTTTGCATTTATTTGACTAGCTCACGAACGGCGTTAATATAATTACAGCTATAATCTACAAAATGACTCAGTTCCATTAATAACTGACAAATAGCTAACAAGCGGGAGTAGAGAGACACTGACCACATCGACACAAATGACTTTTGCACTGTTCAGCCGATTGAATGAGTAGGTACATATATGGCAAGAAATAAAAACCAAACAACAAAATACTAAACAAAGTAAATTCGTTTAAGCGCAAAATGAAAACAACAACAAAAAAAAAACTATGTAATTGCATGTGTTTTACTGCTTATTGTTTACAGCAAACAAGCGAATAAACAGATATTATAAAAGCCCAGCTACTGCTTCTGGTCACATTGGCATCAAAACAAAAATCAGCTGTTCTACACAGCATGTTTGCTTATTGTTTACACACTGTGTTTAACGCTCAGTTTGCTGCAGCGATATAAAGCGCATGCTCTTAATGCCTCTCTTATGTGCGGTCTCTGGCCTTCTCTCTATTTATGAATTTAAATTTTTGCCTAACGGATAGTCTCCACGATACATGGTTGATATTTAGTTTTGAGTCTGGCTCTATTTCTCTTGTATATCGATATGGTAGAAAGTTTCACGAAAGCAATTTAAGTGAAAAATGATTTTTTATTTGAATTTAATAGGAAAACTGAGTGGAAAAAGTAGTTTTTCACTTAACTTGCACTAAGGCTTCGCACTTCAGAATAATAAAAAAAACTGTCTCCAAATATTAAGCACATTTCATAACTACTTATATTTATTGATACTACAATCAGCTAAGATCTAACCAACGAGAAATTTAATTTGGAATATTTTTGTGGTATTTGTAGAAAGTAGGCATCGGTTAAAAAAGTTAAGTTCAAATTATTTAATAGGTTTAATGAACAATTTAAATACGGGTATCAGTCGAAGTAGTTTGAAAGGCGTTTTTTCCGAACTAAATTTGGGAAGGTTGCCACATCTAAAAAAAAAAATCAAAGTCGACTTTAATTGCAGTAATTACGCAATTACGGATTTCAGATGAAAGAGGTTTAAAAAGGTTTTAGTTTGAGGGTTGCCACCTATTTGAAAAGTCAAATTAAATTAAATTATGCAAAAGTTATATGAAATGGTAAAATATTGGTTCATAATGAAAGATGCTTAAAAAGGTTTTAGTTTGAAAACATTTCGAATAGAGTTGCCGCCTGTTTGAAAAGTCAAATTAAATTAAATTATGCAGAAGCTATGTGAAATATCAAAAAAACGTGTATCAAATGAAAGAGCGGTAAGAAATATTTAAATTAAGCATTTAGAATATTTTTTTGGTATTTGTAGAAAGTAGCCATCGGTTAAAAAAGTTAAATTCTAATTATTTTATAAGGCAAGTGAATTATATATAGATGCATATTAATGGAAGTGGGTTTGGCAAGGCTTTGTTTCTTAAAAATACTATGGGGGTTGCCACGTGATTAAAATATTTAGTTCACCTTAAATTATCAGTTAATTGAAATATGTGTCACAATGTCAGACGATAGACATTCAAAAGATTTTAGTTTGAAAAAAGCCTTTGAAGGGGGTTGCCACATGTTTAGAAACGCGAATTGAGTTAAATTAAGTTACAATTTGTGTAAAATATTAAAATATACATAGATATCTATTGAAAGAGTTATACGAAAGCTTTAGTTAGAAAATATTTTTTGATTATTACTTTTGCCACCTGTTCGAAAATTCATATCTCTCTAACTGTGTACATATGTATATGTGTATATAAGTTCATGAGATCTGCGCCATTCTATCGAAGTTATAAACAGAGATGTTCAATTAATGAGGTTAGCCTTTATATGTGTTAAAAAGCTCGAAATTTGTATGACAGTTTCTTTCTTTAATATTGACCAAAGACTGAGACTTAGATTTATAGGGTCTATTTTAAGAATGAGCTACATTTTTATAAAAAAAAAAATTATTAAAATTAAGAAAATGACAAAATAAATAGTTAACACTTGTGAATATGTGAGTGTCGTATGGTTATGAAAAGCACTATACTATTTACATTAAAAGGAATAACTTCCAAAATTATTTTGCCGATAGGTGTTTCGGAACCGTGTTTATAGTCCGATTTGGTTCATATTTAGAAAGCTCGTTATACAGATATCGTTTTTACCTTCAACTTATTTCAAACTAGCAGACCCGGCGAATTTCGTCCCGCCCAAAATTTTTATATATTTTATTGAAACTTTTTGGTCCAACATTTTCACCAATAATTCACGTTTACGATTTTCATTGGCACATTCGTCTGCTAAGATTGGTCATTTGCCGCTTTAAATAACCTAAGGAAAGTGTTATATCCATGAGGAAGTTCTTGAAATTCTCCAGTTGTGCGGCATTTCATAGCACGGTTATTCGCAAAGCGAAATAAATTTTTCCTCTTCACTCCCTGGCGGCAACAATGACCCGGTTCTATAGTGAATATCCTATAAGCTTTACAGTATAGTTGGTGGCAATTTCAAAATGGGTGCGAATCATTGTTCTACTGAAATGCAATATACATATACTTATTTCAGACGAAATACCTTAAAAGTTTGAACGCATAATAATATTGGAAAATCACATCCATTGGGCCAATCGCAACGCAAGAGCGTTCGATATACTCAATGTTGCAACAGGTCGATTTAATCTGACCTTCACGGCCCCTTTTCTCACTTAGCTATTTTTAGTAATAACTCGACTTCAGCACAACTTGACAGCACGTTTTTGCAATAGTATTGCATACATATTTAAAACAATAGCCAAATCGGATCATAAATAAGATTTTTAGTAATAACTCAACTACAGCGCCAACTTTCGGATTAAATTGTGAAAGTAAACCATCCAGAGACCCACTCAAACACACACAAAAGTTTCGTTAAAATCCGTACAACCATTTAGGAGGATTTCACTTACAAACACACCTACAGAAGAATTATAAATACATTCAAAGATAGCTAAAGGTCGGTACGTTTGTAGACCTCACACCCCCTTTTAAAATAGCCCAAATTTTCTCCATGAGTATGGGCTTGATTTCAACTACATTCACATCTCCATACGAAATTCCAGTACTGTACCATGAATACCTTCAGAGATATGCAGTATAAAAATTCGATTTATATGGGAGGTGCCACGCCCCCCTTTCCAACAGCTACCCTTTTTCTTCATGAGTATGCGATTGATTTCGTATATCTCCATACCAAGTTCCAGAATTCTACCATGAACACTTCCAAAGATATGCAGTATGAAAAATTCGGTTTGTATGGAAGATGCCACGCCCCCTTTTCCAATAGTTCAAATTTTTCCTCAAGAGTTGGTATCTCCGTACCAAGTTCCAGAACTATACCATGAACACTTCCAGAGATATGCAGTATGAAAAATTCGGTTTGTATGAGAGATGCCACACCCCTTTTTACAATAGCTCAAATTTTTCTCCAAGGGTATGCGATTGATTTCGTATATCTCCATACCTAGTTCCAGAACCCTACCATGCACAGTTTCAGAGATATGTAGCATGAGAAATTCGCTTTGTATGGGAAGTGCCACGCCCTCTTTACATATAGATTCTTTTCAGCCTAAAACCATCCTTGGGACACGTGCGGCAGGTGGCAGNCTTTTCAGCCTAAAACCATCCTTGGGACACGTGCGGCAGGTGGCAGATTCAAAAAACTCGGTTCAGCCGCTCTCGAGCCTTGCGAAAACTAAAAAACGGCTTTCAAAATATATATTAGTTGAGATACATATATTACATAATAATAATAATATTATATATTATAATTATATTTTGACAGTATTCGTTGTTGATGATTGCCTAGTGATGAATTCGCCCCTTGATATGGTGGTTGCTCAAAGCTATTTATATTCGAAATTGCATGAAAATTGGAAAAGAGGATTCTATAAGCTTATCCAGGCAAAAAGCTACCTACGTACCGAATTTTAAGCAAATCGGACCGTAAATACGATTTTTTCGAATAGGTCGGTCTCTGGTCCACCTACCCGAAAAAAGTAAATTTTTTTAGCCTAAAACATGGTGGTTACTGAAAGCTATTGATATACAAAATTTCATGAAAATCGGACCAGCCGTTCGTGAGATTACCTGTTACAAAAAAAAAAGGGACTTCTCTTTATATAATTAGTATAGATTTATTAATGCTTCAAAAAAATATGCTCATACGCCCCGTATGCCGTGTTAGCATTTTTTTCTCGCAGATGGATGCTGCTCATACGCCCCGCCGGCTTATAAGAATCCTTGTAATGATCATTTCGTAGCAACTTAAACACTTTTTGCTTTAATTGATAATCAGGGAAAGCAGTTTATGGGTTTGTCGTTTGATCCCAAATATGAAATCTTTTTTTTTGCCTTTTTTCAGGTAATTTAAAATTTTTTGCTTAGAGTGACTTGAAACTTGTTGAGCTATTTTTTTTTTTTTTTAATTTTCAAAAATACATATGTATGTAAGTATCTATTTACATTGTATCATCTAAAATCCATTCTCTTTCAAGCAGCAGCTTTTCAATAATAAAGCGATGTCTTGCCTCATTAGGCTAAGTTGACCTTGTGCATTGTGCATTCATAGCGATATATATACATAACTGACTTCTTGATGATGCCTAAGGCAACTTTAGCTTGGGCCACGGGCAATACATCATGAAAGTTAAGCAGCCATTCTGTTTCATATTGAACGTGCTAAGCACAGTCGCATCATGTTAAGTATACTGGCAAAAATAACTAAGAAATATTAATTTTTTTTTTAACTTTGATTACTAGTATAATTGGCCAAATCTGCGGTGGTGCTCAGAATTGTAAACCTATACGTGATTAATTTTATATCGGGCAGCTAAAATTCGCATTTACGGTAATTTAATTCGCATATTTTCGCTAATTTCGCTTATTTACTTTGCCGCTAACAAGAAAGTGATTTTAATTATGAAGATGAAGTATATACATATGTATATGTATACATATGTACATATGTATGTATGTAATTAGAGGTGCGCTTAAGAATAGAACTCCTAAATATTAAGTACATATTTGTGAATATTTGAGGTGTGTTTGTATATATCTAAATTAGGGTGCATCACTATCCGGACAAAAAAATAAAATATTGGCAATTTTTTCCACCGAAAATATAAAACATGATATTTATACATACCTGAAGACCTCCGCCAAAATATTTGGGAAACATATTAAGGATTACGTGAGCTGGAACGGTTCGAAAATACCTCCAAAAATCCAGTTTTTTTTAAATAATACTAGTTTTTAAAAATAATTTTTTTTTATATCATCTGATGTGAAAAAAGAGTCTAAACCTAAAAGGCCCGTATAAAAAAGGTTTTTACTGAAGGAAAGCAACTAGTCGAAAAATCGAAAATGATCGGTCAGTCGACTAGTGGTTTGTGAGCGGTTAGTTGAAGAAGTCGAAAAGAAACGATTAGTCGATTAAGTGAAATCGGTTATTTTTTTAAACAACGTTTGCTATTCGACTAACAAGAGCTCTGGTTTTCATGCTTGCCTAATTATCAGGTTATTTGGTTGATTTTTTTTTTGTAGCGTATTTTATTTTTGTTAACTCAATAAAAAAAAATTATTACATATCCTGATAAAAGGACAGTTGTGAACACCCACAATAATTTTATTTTTTTTTCAATTCGGTCCAGATCACGTAAATCTTATTATTTTTCAGATATTTTTTTTTGGGGAAAAAAATATATATATTAAATTTATATAATTCTGTTTAAAACCCAATTTTTTGGTGAGGCACCCTAATGTGCATACATAAGTAGCAGCTAAATAAAATGTAACTCATATTGGTGTACAATATACATCAAACAACTTCAGTTAATATGCTTTCAATAGCAATTTTACTTGACGGTATTGTCCCAATATTTTTTTAAATGAAAAGACAAATTTTTAATATAATAAAATGCAGCTTCTTTTGCATAAATTAAATATGTATGGAATAAGAGGTTCTTTACTAAATTTTTTCTTAAGTTGTCTAACCGGTAGGAAGCTCTTTGTGCAGATTGACTCAACAGAAGCGACTTCATTCGTTGAACCGTGGTCGTGTATTCCCGCAAAGGATACATGCACGTAATTTCTGTTTCTAAATTTTATTAAAAACTTACCTCGCTATTTACATCATGAGAAATGTTTTATGTTCGCTGATGCGGTAAAATTGCTATTAAAAATTAACAATATATCGGATAAACACCTGTCCTGAGTCTGTAAAAATTTAACTAAATGTATATATTTCTACCATTCAATTAAGGTAGCTTAAGTGACTTTAGAAGGTTTGAGCTTAAATTAGAAAATAATCAATCTCCCTTGAAAATTTTGGGTTTTTACTAATACAACTACACTGAGAGAAAAAAAGCGTTTTAATATTAAGAAAAAGGTTATGAATTCACTGAGAGAAATAACGCATAGTAAAAATAAATATTCTCTATTTGATTATCGTTTTAAAATTTTCATGTTTAAAAATAATACTTTCATATCACGCACGCGTGGTATTTCAAACTCAGCATTTGAAAGCATATTTACATGTCTGGCTGCAGCTAAGTGCGCAAAGATACTTGCCACAATTTGTTATAATTCCAGAGGGTCAGGGTTCAAATCCCATTGCTCCAGGCTGAATGGAAATAATTTTTTTTTGTTTATCGTAATTATGAAAAAGCATCCGAAAAGTACAAAACGCTTCATTTTGATATGATCATATTTGAATTGAATATTTCCATACTAAATACTAAAATTTTTATACTCAAATATTTTGCGAGTTAGGTTGTTGCTCCCTCTTTCGAATGCGTATTTTCTTTTTTATTTAGCACGTTTTTTTTTATTCTTAATTTTTTTTCTCAGTGTGTTGCTAATTGAACGTTAAAATATTGTTTGGGAATCTGATGAATTGTATAAACAAATAAATACTTATTTTATTTTTTTTTTTTGCATTCAAATAGGAAATTGAACAATTCGTAGAGTTAGAAAAGTTAAGACTAAAATATACAAAATTCAAACTTCCAAATTAAAGAAATGGCAAACTTAATCTATTACTAAAATTACCAAAAAATATAAAATATTACAAAAAAAACTTTTAAGTCATTGTACAACGTCTATATAAATATTCCAAAATTCTATGCTGGTAAAAGCAGAAATTGAATAGCCACAACAAAGCAAAAATAAATACAAATCGGGCGATAACAATAGACAGAACGAAAGAAAGATTCAATAACGTCGGCTGGTCAGTGAACAAAGACATTTTTTAAAAAATGACGGCAACAGCGGCATTGTTATCTATTTATGAATGTATAAGTGTATGTGCATAATTACGTATATATATTGGGGTGGTTTAAAAATGCATGTGAAAAACTAAAGTCGAAATTTTAATGGACTCACCAACTAGGAAAATTTTATACGAAAAAAAATATACCCCTGGCTTGTTTTATTTTGAAATCAAAGAATACTAAGAGGTCGCTCAAAGATTGCTATGTACACCATTTTTCG
>NW_016177347.1:5327-8565 GCF_001687245.7 Rhagoletis zephyria | reverse complement strand
GGAATAAATTGGCGAAACGTTCGCCGTAATGTTTTTGCCTTCACCAACTACGTAACATCGTGAGCAAGCAACTGAGTGATTTGTTTAAAAGCATTTAAGTATGTGCATTTGAACACATATATTATACCAGCTTTTTCTCGTCGATCAACCTGCTGGATATTTCCCTGTGAAAATCATTGAACGAGAATCATTTGTGCCAAACTGCTCCTTCGTAATATTGCGGCGCACCCAATCGTGCCTCTGCACAAACATACTGTTACCCAAGCATTGCTCTAGTTTTAACTATCGTAAACCCTAGACGATATTTATTGGGCTGTGTTGCCAATAGGCATATAGGTATTACATATAAAAATCCCTTAGAATAGTTTTGTGCTACTCTGATGTTATGCAGACCTGGATTATACGGTCCTACCCTTGAATATCGCAATATTAATTGGACAAAATTTTTTATATGCATATCGGTTAGTTTTGGAGTACTCCTTTATTCTTAGGGGAGTACTCCTTACATGCGTGCATGGAGTATTAGCGATTTTTGCGGTTGGTTGAACGTTATTAGGGTGAGGTTCATTATATGAATAGCAGGTTCTGTATGTATCCCCCTATAAAAGGCTTACAACTATGTACCTACGAGGTGGGTTTATTCGCTTTGAAGAGATTACGACTCGCTTTCGAATAAGATGTTTTAGGCAATTTACTTATTGATCCTTACTTAAGGCGGCATACGATCCAAGATACCACGAGTGCAAAGAATGCATCGATCTTTTAAAAACGTCGATGTTTTTTGTCTGTTTCGAATCTAAAAACATCGATTCATCGATGTTGTTTATAGCGATCTTTTACATCCACTTTTATCCGAAGCCCTCCATTTCGAAACGCTCTGCCACACTGTCATGATTCATGAATGAATGCATGAACCTACTATTCACTGGCTTGCTCATGTATTTTGTGTTAAAACACTGATATTTAGTTCTTTGGTGGAATGTAAGCTTGCAAATAATGGAGAATTCGTTCAGGGAATAGAACGAGGTAAGTTTTATAAAGAAGTTTTAATTTCTTGCTTTGAATTTCGGAAGTCGTTTATGAGCTGTTGCGCATCCATCTGCTATCAGGCACAATTTTGTTATTAGTTCGAAGTGTATGAAATCCACATAAATAACTGCGTTAGACTTTTACATGCATATTTGTTCAGGTTTTAAAAACCTTCGAAGCTAAAAAGTAAGGCGTAAAGCTTATTTAAAAGAAAGAAAAAGACATCAGATAATCCGTCCAATCATCGCTGCCACGTTGAGAATGTACATGAACAGATATTAATAGAAATCCCATCAGGAGATAATGCAGAATACTCCGCAGAAGCTTATTATTTAAATTTATTTTAAGTTTTTGAAAGAGTTGATTATCCTGAAAAAAAATTTTTTTCGCTTTAAAGGTTTCTTGAGCACCGTATTAATTGCAGCAGCTGGCAACTCCCTTCAAAAAATATCCTCCATGTACGTTCTTATTATGGCTTTCCTTCTGAAAAATCTCATCCAACATGAAAGAGCAGCCAACAAATAGTATACCCACACACTCAACCATTCACTTCACACCTTCTGAAAATCTTTTTTCCTCTTTATTTAAGTACATTTTCCTCCCACTCTATTGCTTAATTACTCAAACTTTTGCTTTACTTAAAGATGCGTATGTATGTAAGTGCGTATGTACGTTCTGCCAAGCTCATTAAAAAAAGGGATTTTTATGAAGTTTTACCTTTTTGTTCTACAATACTTTGGAGGTCAATTTCAGTCGCTACTGATTCATAAGTTATTAGGCAACTTAGTTTTTGTTGCGTGAAGCAAATCTTTTAGCGCGAAACTTTTTTGGGTTAATTACTGTTACTTTTACTAACTCTTTCGTACTAAGTTTTGTACGGCGTTTTCTTGAAGTCTTTAAATTTTTTTTTTGGAAAGCAGAGAAACTTTAAAATTTAAAAGTATGCACATATCGGTGTTCCTTTGCAACAACAGCACAACTCAAAATTTAATAAACAAAACGATTCCAACTGTTAAGTATCTAAAGTCACTAATCCTTCATTTATCGATATCTAATACTTAATACTTACTTTCGTAATCCTTACTACTTACTTAATTAAGAATTCCACATGGATTAGACAAGAATTTGAGGAATGAGACAGTTAACAGTAGGGAGTGGTTAGTGAATATAAAAATCTGTATTTAATTGCCATCAAATCAAAAACGTTTTTTGCTTTCCAAATTGCAAATCATTAAAGTTGTGTCACGGTTCTCATGTTACTCATACGCCCTGTGGTAAAAAAAGATTTAATGTTTTTTTTTGGCCACTATAATTTTTTTATTAAAAATGCCGGACGACAAAATCTTGCAATACTTTTTGCTCACATTTTTTATATTTGATGTAGCGACAGAGATAAAAGTACTTAAATTTTTACTCCTCCTCCTTCAAACGGCTTTTGGTTTTTGATGAGAAACTTTTCGATGGTACATAAAAATAATCTCGGCGGCTTGCCTTTCTCAGCTTAATTTAATATCAGTATTTTCATAAAAAAATCGAGTCGAGTGAAGATATTGAAGCTGAAACTGAGCCAATTTCGTTATATAAAACTGAAGAAAATATAACCCTACATACATATCTGAGGTATAATCAGGTATATCCATGAAAATTTTCAAATTTTAAAGAAATTTTCAGGCTCGCTACCAGGTAAAAAAAAATATTAATAATATTTTTTAAATCGCGTTGAATCAAAAAACATTTTTTTCTAAATCTGATTTATTTGACTTGTTTTTAAGATCTTTAAATTTTTGCAGATGTCTTCACTTACATACTTGATTAACCTATTTCTGCAGCCAGTTTGAAAACGCCTTATCTCAGAATTCGGTTCAAAAACGCCCTAACTTAACTAAAGATACTTTGAAAAACGTCCTGAGATAGGGCGTTTTTGAATCGGCATCTGAGATACGGCGTTCTACAACCAAATTCTGAGGAAGGGATTCTTAAATCAATTTCAGAAGAAGGGTGTTCTTTAAAGATTTACGGCTACTGAGATAGATCGATCGGAAGATCTCACGGATCGATATTTTATATGCAAAATAAAAACATTTTTTCGTGGATATAGTACAGAACTCCTGAAAATCAATATTTTTCGAAAGAAAATCTTCGTTTCTCTTCAGGAGCCTTCCAGCAATTATTTATTTCACCTTTTTTAACCGACTTCCAAAAAAGGAGG
>NW_016177347.1:0-5246 GCF_001687245.7 Rhagoletis zephyria | reverse complement strand
GGTCCTATACTAATCTGGTTGAGATCCGATCAGCGGATCATGAGATATATATATATATTTTTTTTTTATATGGGAGTTGAAGTTGGTTTTTTTTTGCTAAAAATTACTTGTTAATTCTAACAATTTTTATGGGCCCTATTGCCTTATTTAAGGTTTTTGAGGCACCTATAAAAAATAGATAATAATACAAAACTGTTAAGTAAACAATTGGGTATTAATGAAAATATTCTGAAGACAAACAGAGTTTTTCGAAAAATATTGATTTTTGAGAATTCGATACCATTTGTTAGAAAAATTTTTTCCCTCTAACCTTCTATTTGCTTTTTTTTTAACAAGTTCGGGGTATGTTTTTTCGGTGTAGAACAATCAGATCGTGTGAGAGAATTTTATTTCCGACTCCACTTTGTTTTCACCACCCTAATGTACACAATTAGATCAATCCAACTTGTTTTGTTTTAGGTTGAAAAAAATTACATCAGACGCCAGGCTGCAAAAATGTGGTAACCAATATTTTCCAGCCGCTTACTTTCACAAAATCAGTTCCACCAATTCCAATAAAATACGTTCAGCCACTTTTAAATTTAACTTTTAATCTTATTCGAAACCTTCCTCTCCCTAACTTATTTGTTAGTCATGAGCGCAGCAACTTGTTGCAATACAAAAGGAATTGGAGCGTGAAAATAAATTTGTCAGTTTACTTTTTAAGTGTCCGCAATGACTGTCTTGCGCCGTCGCCCGCTAAAACTGCTCAAGCCCACATACTCACATAAACGCAATGGAATTCACACTTACAAATGAAAAAATTTGAGAAATTAACTAATTAGTGTGGCAAAGTTAAATTGCTGCTTATTTAGGATGCAACACTAACTTTTAACGAACGTCACTATCTCTTATTTTCGATGTTCCGCTTTTTATCTTTCGCATTCGCGCAGACTTATTTTTCCGCCGGAATTCAACTTAGCAGCTGATCTTAAAACCCATCTCGCAATTTAGAATATGCAGCAAGCTTGCTGCTAAAAAATGATGCAATATTGCAAAGAAGCTAAAACTTTTGGAGCTAAAAGAAATGATCATAAATTGCCAAAGTTTGCAAAGAAAAAGATCGAATAAGTATTTTATAAATAAAATTGAAGTTACTTATTTAAATAAACAGAAAAAATCTGGAAGCAGCAGAAACCGCAATGCCACAATTTGTGGAACAAACTGCGAAGCGGATGCAGCCTTGCTAGTTAAGCGGAACAAGCTGACCTAATGGTTGAGGCTGTTTGCTGTTTGCTATTTGTTTTTTTTTTTTTGGAGCGGATGTAGAAATTAGCCCTAAAATGCTAACGAAAAATTAGCAAGGACAACGGAAAGATACGGAATTATCAATTTAATACTCGTACGCTTCTAGTTGCAAACTTCCGCTGCTAAAAACCACTAGTCAACATAGATATTTACATCAGGTTACCCATGGGCGGAACTAAAGGGGGTCATTGGGGGAAGTGGCGACTTTAACAACTCTAATTAACACTTATAGGTGCCGTTTTACAACCACAACTGCCAAATTGGCATGAAAAATTTTATGTAAATTTGAATGTACAAATATCATATATATGAGTAAATTTAATTGGACTGGTTGATTTCAGGGAGATGTCGCGCAAAAAGATTGACAAATAATTGAGAGGGAATAATAATATGTATACATATGTATGAATGGTTGAATGATACTTAGTGATTAAATGCTAGTGAATATCTACGATGTGGTTGGAATCTCGCGCAGATATATGAATTATTTTAATATTGGAAAGCTCCCAAGTAACCCTCCTGCATTTACTTATGTAGGCAGTTTCTGTACTCAGTGCAAACATATTAATTCATAAGTAATCGCATTTATGTTTGTATGTATGTACGCTTCTCTCATTTTCGTATGTTTGTGTGTGTAAATTTGTTTACGCTCGCTTGGAAAGGGAAGCGCACTTCCGTTGTGGCAGTAATTTTTCAAGCAGCACATCTGTTAGAAGTTGACCGAAATAAGCTGTTGCCGCGACTAGCAAATGCGGTCAGGGAAAAATGTAAATGGGTAACACCATCGGAATGACGCAGGCGACTTCGGGTGGTGAGAGTGTTATTGTGCACTGGCTAGGTCAGACAAGGGCAATTCTGCTTGCCACTCGGACGTCAACTGATTAACGTTTAAACTTATTAAGATAACGGCCGTTTTTGGTTGCATTACACCCGGTGCGTCGTACTCCCCGTTCGCTAGCACAAAAAGTTTTCCACTTTTCATAATTTCTTGCAGCTGTGCAGGCGCTCAGGTTAAAAGTCATAAAATATTTATTTCGCGCAAAAGTTTTGCATTTAAATTTTGAATTTTATTTGATTATGCAGCGCATTTTTTTTTGTTAACTTGTTATTGCAGTGATGATTTGTTGTTATTGTTGCCTTAATACATATTCTATCAGGCTGGTTTTAAAGAAAATCTTAATACACTATCTATGTGCATATAGATTGTACGAGTATTGGGTGAAAAGTCATCCCGGATTTTCGTCACTTTTATAGTGGTGATGCCCATACATCTGGCAACACTAATCCAATTGTGTTAAACTGATGTGCCTTTGAAAGGTGATAGATATTTCAGACGTGCAATAAAGATATACTGATTTGAAAATGCATAAATCGAATCATTTTTGAGCGAATCATAAACGATGATGAAAAATGCATTTAATACGAAAATAAGCAACGCAAGCAATCATGGTGAAAGACCGATGACCTTCCACAAACGACTTCAATGCCTTGATTGACGGTAAACAAGGTTGTTTTGAGTGTTTTGTTGGATCGGAAAAAAATGATTTATTCGGTCCTCTAACGTGCACAACTTTTTGTTTAATTTGAAGGAAGAAGTCAAGAAAGGGCAAACCGAATTGGCCAATTGGAAATGAATTATATTCCATGATTCCTATGCCAGGCGACACACATTTTTGATGACTCGGCACAAATTGACCGAACATTGTTCGAAAGCATTAGTGCTGCAAAACTCGTTCGATGGAAAAAATTGGCTGACCCGCTGATAATAACCTGGTCAAGTTTCCACAAGAAAGCCAAGAAAACCACAGAAGTTCTACACCGAGGATATTATGATGCTACCCGAAAAATTGCAGATAATCATAGATTATAACGGCCAATGAGTGGTTACTTGATTAAAATGGGTTTTCAACAAAATTATTATTTTTTTTTTAAATTTACCCAAAAATTCCCGGAGATTTTTCATATGAACCAATATATGTACGCACATATTTATAGTTAAATCTACCTGATTGGAAAATTAATTAATGTCACAAAGATTGTAATTATAATCCATAATTCGCTTTGTAACTACAGAAAATGAATGTAAAGATTTTTGCGACACCCTAGGCAATAAATTCCTGACAGAAGGCGACTTTAATGCAAAGCATACTTAATGTTTTTATCATGGGTCCAACGACCTTTCGTCGTACTATTCCACTTGTTTTGTCGCTCCGTAATGCTGCTTTCTCGGGCTTGACGTCGGTCTAATTGAGTTAGAGTACGTGGCGTGGATGCAGGGACCGTCTATTCTCTCGCCAATATATCTACGAGCATCATACCGGCGATTACGAAAGATGCTTCGCCAGACACTGTTCTGAAGGCGCTGCAAACTCTGAGCGCGCACAAATGGTATGTTGGGCTGACTACGCGGCAGTGTGCTGGACACTGTGCCGTGTTTGACTAAATTGGGACCGCATACAGAATTTGGCTTTCAACCACGTTCGCCAAGAGTAAACGCCCACGCTGTTTCGGTCCTCGCGTATTAAGCCTTATTCGCGATAGTCCCCTGATGTCTGAACCTCGGTCCGTTGTCGGATGTTTCGTCGTGGAGTCCGAATTTTCTGAAATAAGCGAGTTGTTGAAGAATCTCTCTTTGATGCGAACTAGATCTGTGTCTTGTGATCTACAATGTATACTTAATAATCTTAAAATCGTGATCTATAATCTGTCATTGTTCATCTTCTATTTTTATTTTTTAATTACTTGTTTTGTGCGTATGTTAAATTATGGCAATATTTTGCTTCATTTTCGTCTGATATAAAATATTTCTTGTTTTCCATCCAATATTTATTTATATTTTGCCACACAAACAGCTGGCAAGCCGCACGCCAAACAAGAAAATTAAATTCGCTTCAGATTGCCAATGGTCTAGGCTTAAATTTTCGCGCAATCAAGCTTAAAACGGTGCAGTGTGGAGTTTAAAAATGTATGACAGAAAATTGAATTTTACTCAAAATTGAATGCATTTCACTGATGCGCTGAGCAGCGTTGTTAATGCCTAAAATTCTGCTACCGGCATCGGGGTCTGGATGTGTTACACATCCTGCAATGAAATGATTGCATAACATATATATGTATTTGCCTACACGTTAACATATGTACGTACATATTTATATACCTACATTAGACTGCATCACTCCCCATAAAAAAATTAAATCGGCACTGGTTTTCTTCACTAGAATTATAATATCTATTACATTTTAAGACTTCCACCAAAATATTTTGCAAAAATATTCAGATTTACGTGAGCTGGAGCCATTTGAAAAAAAACTCCAAAAATGTAGTTGAATAATAAAGTTTTTATGGATAAAATAGTTTTTTTTCAAATTCATTCAAAGTATGAAAGATAAACGTAAGATGAACGAACGTCATTTGGTAGTCCCTGCAGAAAAATTGCAACTTTTTTTGGTGATGCAGTCTAATATACATACATTAATTCTTTAGGGCTCTTTTATGATCCAAATTATGAGTCGGCACTTTGTTCCAATAAAAAACATTATTAAAGGTTCGGAATTTCTTCCAAACTTTATATGAAAAATACTAAAAACTAGATTTAATAGAATTTAGCCATAACAGCTGCATTTTAATGTATGCACGTTAGGGCGGGTCAATTTGTATTGGATTTTTTTTCGACTGCGTGTAATTCAAAGCAACTTTGCCAAAGAGGCTAAGGGCCTACAATATATTTGAAATTTGCCAAATTGCGAAAATAGGTTTCTTTTACTTAGCATTTTGCTGTAATGTTGTAAAGGATTGCTTAAATTTTTATAAATTAAATACATATTCACGTGGAAATTTTCTGATGGAGATTTCAAGAAAAAGACAAGTTCACTAATAGACTCCTCACACGAAAAAAAAACTACTTATAGCATGTGTTGGGTTCGAATATACTAACTTTAAAGATTAATGCTTGCATGTAT
>NW_016177346.1:0-8565 GCF_001687245.7 Rhagoletis zephyria | reverse complement strand
AATAAACAACCGTGGTACAAAGCTCAATAAAAATATTAAAAATAAAATAAGTTTCTAAAAATTTAATGGAATTCAAAAATATTTTTCTTATAACGATAAAATCTAAAAAATTTAAACAAAATTGAAAACAAATAAAAAAAATGCATTCAAAAAAGAACTAAATAAAATAAGTTCTTAAAAATTAAACGAAATTAAAAAAAATATTCTTCTTTTTAAAAGAATAACATCTTAAAATAAAAAAAGGTAAGTTAAGAAAGAAAAACTGTTATGTAAAAAGAAAAAAAAAAAAAACGTAAAATAAGAGTAAAAAATTAAATGAAGTCAAAAATTATATATTTTTCTGTCTCAAACTATACAATTAAAAAAAATTATTCAAAAAAGAAAAATATTTTAATTAAAAAATAAATAAATCCGCTAAGAATTCCCGTTGATTTATGTTTTTTTTTAACAATTGCCATTTGATTGTTGATTTATTGAATTCTTTTCTTTTTATTTAAAGAATCAATTAAAGTATTTAGTCAATCAGAAGCTCCTCAGGATTCTAGTAAAATGAGTTTTGTATGTAGCTTGATATGTTCGCCTCTTATCGATATGTACATACATATATAAAAAGTGTACATTAAAGCATTCGAAAATTTATGCAATAAAGTAGATTACACTTTTGGAAAGAAAGGGGAATCATCTGGATTTACACGTCTATGATCAGACCCCTACCAGTCGTACCAGCTCCGTGGCAGACATTTTTGCTTTACTAGTTCAGATTTTGCTTTCGAGGTAAAGTGACGTACATACCTGCTAAATAAGTATGTACCAACACACTTACATTTAAATAGTCCCATTAAGTAGTATCCACATTTAAAACTCGGAACTAAATACTGTAAGTGTTGCTCTTTGACCTTTGCGCCAATTTATGCTTTCGAACAAAAGACTAGGAAAAAGAATAAACTGAACATTGTGACATCACCTAATTACGAAAACAAATGTCATATTTCCTCATTCTTACGAAAAAAAACTAAAAAACTAAAGTGCACACTTCCACATAACGAAATGGAGCAAAGTAGAGGAACGCACCATTGGACTTGCTGTAGTTGTCACAATTAACATTGACCTTAACGTTTGGCCAGCGGCAGTCAGTCATACGCAGTACTTAGGTATCTGACAAACAAAAAGCAACAATCGGAAACAATGAAGTACATACATACTTATTAAATGTAATGGGCAGCTAAACTGAAGACAATTTCCGCTAACACTTGACAAGGTGACAAAATGGCTAAAAAAATGCTCGCTTGAGTGGAAAAAACGGACAGCAAAAGGCGACAAAGTATTGTTGATGTGTGGTAATTAGCGGGTGGACGGACGGACTGTGGACGCATGGTGGGACAAAAGTTTACTTAATTGTAACATCAGCGAAATTATGAATGAATGCGAAATGAAGAAACAATGTAAGATCAGAAGCATTTATATCAAGTTACCACGCAAAGAGTTATCGTTTTTGTTTGTTTTTTTGTTGACTACATAAAAGGCCGAGAGTTGGGCGTGATTTTTTTTTTTCATTCACATATGATCTGTAGGTATGTATGTGCACCGTTTGTTTTTTTTTTAACTGTTAACACATGTAAAGTACATTTGTTTCGTAGATTTCCACACAACTCGCTCTTGAATGTGCCGTTTTTTGTGTTTTGTGTCTACTTCACTAC
The DNA here is from genome assembly GCF_001687245.7 of Rhagoletis zephyria. Classification (NCBI taxonomy): domain Eukaryota; kingdom Metazoa; phylum Arthropoda; class Insecta; order Diptera; family Tephritidae; genus Rhagoletis; species Rhagoletis zephyria. The sequence continues at coordinate 6,868 of NW_016177346.1, read as the reverse complement.
CGGTGATTGACCCTCATTAAATGAGACAACTGTTGCTTTTGTGACTGACCACTTTGATATACATACATACATACATAAGTGCATACAGTGATGGCCACATAATTAGGGAACCTTAGCAAATTAATTAAAATTAACTTGGAAATGTAATTTTTCAGCTTATTTTTGCGTAGCTTCGAGAGAAGAATATTTAGAAAAATTAAAAAAATCCATCCAAGAATTGCGAAAATTTAGTATATTTATACCGATGTAATTTTTAAGTACAACCTCTGTATTTCTCAGAGTGGAAGGCAGAAAACAAAAATTAATTATAAGTTCTCCGTCACATTTTTTGAGAGAGCCCAAATTTTTTTCGAATTCTAGACATTATGGGCAGCCATCTTATCCATATTTTAAACTTATGTTTTTCTAATAAACGAGATAGTGCAAACTTAATTTCATCGAAATCAGTTGAAATTAAAAATTTTCGCCATCCTTACCATATTTAATAATTCCCTATTAAAAAAAAAAGAGCACATGCCAACTTTCAGCAGAATCGCTGCACGTTAACAATTCTTTGCACCTGCCTCCAAATAGTCGAAACGAGCGCACCGTCATAAAAAAAAAAATCTCAAAAATCAACACGAATTCCCAGCTGCTCGAAGCGCACAATATTATACTTAAATTGAATGGGCCATAAGAAAAATGCCATATCTGATTTTTTTCTAGAAATTCTGTTTACAAAGTTTGAAATTTTGATGAACATATTTTGAAATTGAAATTTGGCGATTTTTAAAAAATCTTGTACAAGGTTTGACACTTTCAGTTGCATGGTTTTCGCTGTGGTATAAACTTAATTTTTGTAAAAAATAAATTGAAACTAAATAAAGCAAAAATTTATTTTCAAATCGTATAAAAAATTACACCCAAATTCATAAAAAATAGAGTCGACTTTAACTGCTTTATAAATAGAAAATTTGTATGAAAATGTCACTTTTAAAGCTGAATATGGCCATTAGTGTCCCTAATTATCTGGCCACCACTGTACATATCTACTCGATATGAGTTTATAGTTACGTTGACAGTTGGCTAACTTGCTGAAACTCGATTTGATTTGTTGTTCGTACATATGTTATTGTCACGATGTTATTGTTTTTTTTTTACAAGCTTTTATTTTTCAATTTCATTTGTAATTTTGTATTCCATTGCTTCTTCCTTATTTTGCATACTTACATATGTATGCCTGAATTAACAGCTTGGAAAATTCGTTAAAACAAAAAAAAAACAAAGTAAAAGCTGTCAAAATAAAACTCATTGAACATAACTTGTTACTTACAATCCATAAAAAATGCGCACATTAAAAAACTGTTAACGTTGATTACCAACGAAATGACAAATGTATCATCAAAAACAGTTTTGCGACCATATTTGTAGAAAAAGTGCCCGTTGAAAAAGTCAATGAACCACACAAAACCGTAATTTGAATGCAGCAATATAGTGCTGAAAAAAATACAGTAGCGAACATAAAAAAATGGCTATATACGGGTATGTATGTGTTAGTGCGCGTAATTAAAAACTTATAAAAAAAAATGTCCTTAGTTATATATTTATTGGGTGGAGTAAAAAGTCATTGCGTATAGGTTTACGGCAGCTGCTGTTTGTACAGTTTTGGCAGCACTGAACCTCATTCACAATCATGTTATATGTACTTGTATGTCGTTTAGGTTAGGTTAGATTGAAGTGCCTGTCAGCATCCAATAGAGGAGAGAGCTCATTACGGGCAGGGTAGTGCCAGAGATAGTAGCTCTATGCTTTCAATTAAATACTCCCTCATCACGGCAGTGGCGGTAGAAGTCATTGTGCTTTGTAGTGATGCCAGATTGTGTGTAATTTCCCTATTTGAGGGATATTTTTCACTAAACTGCTCTGCCCTGCACTGTTCTACACTTTTAGTAGACTCATCGAATATACTCGTAACTGTAATCCTTTTGAAATGTCAGTTGTCCCTTTTTAAATGTTTGTCACTGTAGTGCAAGAAAAAATATTTGCAACACAGTACCTACAGACAGATTTAATTTTTTCCCCTGAGTTCTGTATAAAATTAAAAAAAAATTAATTCTTGTGTTTTCTGCTGTTGAATGAACTATAGTATTTTTATAACAAATGTAAATCAAATTTTTCATGACAAATATAAATAAATAAAATCGTCAAAATGTCAGGGTCGGCATATTTTTGCAACTAACTGTATGTGTAAGTAGTACACATTCATAAATCATACATGAACCGTAAATAAAGGAAATAATTCGCATTTGCGAGTATTTTCGCAAACTTTTTGACACAAAAAAAAAAAAAATTAAAGAAAAAAAAACCAAATTAAAATAACTCATGCATTTCATCATCGTTCTTCGCGGCCGTTCAAGTGTTTGAGCGTAAGCAAGCAGCTGTCCAAACTACTTCTTTTTTTAGTACTCTTCTGTGTCTTTTTCTTGGTGTTTACTTCACACATTGCATACTTCCATATTTTGGGGCTTTATTTCATATTTATTACAGGCATAATTGCTTCTATGCGTATGTGTACCTGTCTTTACGAAACACCCAAAATTACTGCTGACAATTTTTTGCCAACACTTTACCGTTGTTTACTCTACAAATTTGGTGTTGGAACATTCCTATGCGGTACCAAAATTTGCATAAGTCCCCACCATACATGATTTGTACTATGTATGTATGTATATTTGTATGTGCATGCCGCCGCAGCGTAACTTGGCATGCGAACCGGAAAAACGTGATCAGTTTTACGCATTCAAAATTTTTTTAATAAAAGCCTTATTTTCCATTTGTTTATGCGACATTCTTAAATCAAATTTGCATATGCAATATTTTATGCTTTTAAAAAGTGTGTGTGTTTTTTTTATTTTGTTGGCAAATACGTGTCGCTTCATTAAATAACTTTAAAAAAATATGGAAAAAGCGTATAAGTATTAATACAAGTAATTCTAATCTATTCAACCAAAATAAGCTCAAAACAAAGCCGCTGCCGCAATAAAGGTCAAATCACAGAATCAGCGCGTGACAAGCGTTCATAATTTATGTATTTACTTTGAATTTGGTTGTTTTTAAATCTGTCTCGTTTAAGCTTATTAACATTTTAAATTTATCACATTTTACTTGTTTAGGCATTCGCACTATTTTTGTTCGTTATTTCAAATAATTAACTACATTCTTAAACACCCAAAAATGAAACTATTTGATTCTCTCGTTTTGAACACAAATTTATCTCTGTAAATTTTTCCTCACCTCCTCTTCGCTAACTATGAGCTATATTTTATGCTGCGCACAATTCGTGACTGCGTTCAAGGACGTGACTGTGACTGTGACTGTGCGACTGTCCTCCCACTGGCTAATGAAGGCAAGATAAATTTACATACTCAGCGCGCGAACACGAGTGGTGCGTATCAGTTCAGTATGCAAATGTGTTAGTGGACAATTTTGTTATGCGGTTTAAGCTTAGATAAACTTTTGGAAGTTACGTGCCGAATTTCCAAACTGATTTTGATCGTTTAGTTATTTTCGGCATATTTTTTCGAATAACTTTTGTGCTTCTCAAATTGTATTAAAACAGATATCAAACTCAGGAAATCAATTTTAAAAGAAGAAATGTAGAAATGAGAACTTAGTATTTGACAAAGTTCTTTAGTAAATAATCATGAATGTGTAGAACCTTTCATTTATTACTCGGGTAATATGTACTTTTGGTTGGCATTTTCAACAAAAATTTTTGAGGGGCATGAACTTCAAAGTACCGGGTCGTACCTTAAATTCTGTGCCAAAGTTTTCGATTTTAAAATAAAGATTGAATAATCAAGAATACTAGGCAACAGCGCACAGTGGTTCAAAACTGCCATTTAGTGTTCACAATTCGCTAGAGCCTTCATTTCCCACTGTGCAGCGGTCGAAGAGGTTAACTCGTTGGCTCAGTTAAGGTTTGGTAGAAGGAAGCCCGTAAGGCGTACCGCCTTATGTATTTTTGTGCAAAATACATTGGTATTGGTGTCCTCGTAGGTGTAATGAAAGACTTAAAGGACAAAATGAATTGAGTTGAATGTATAGAATAGAAATGAATAATACAGGTACCTCAGGTTTCTTTGCTGCTGAGATATGTATATTTAATTTTTTATTTTTTTTCGAAAACAAGTACCTTCTTCATAACACATCTGGAGTAAAGGAGTAACGGGGATCTAGCTTTTCGATGATCTTGGATGATCAGAATTTTACTTTGCCAAACAAAGCCTTCACTTGCGCAGTTCGACAGAATACATTTGGCTGCTGTTTTCGGATTCTTTATTTCATTTTCTTTGTTTTAATGTTTTTAATTTTTATTTTTCTAGTTATCTATATTATTTTATTGAGATGCTTTAAACGATTTTTTATTACTTAATTTAACAAAACAAATTTCCTATTGTTTTTTTTTTTGTATTTTTTCGTTTTTTTATTTTTTTATTAATTAAATTTTTTTCTTTGCATTTTATTGTTTTTTATTTTATTTCATGTCCAATTGAATACAATTTATTTAAATTTGGTACGTTGTTTCTTTTTATTCTATTAAATTTTTAATTTTTTATTGATTTAATTTTAATTATTTTAATTTAATTTTAGTTAGTTTTTAAGGTTTTAATTTTTTTCCAACTTTATTTTATTTCAAGATCCCGAATACTAAATTATTTGCATCAGCAAAACAAAAAACCAACCACCAAACTTATGACGCCCAATCACTATTAAAATTTGTTTATACATTTTTTTCTCTGTACAAATATTTTGCACAGCATAATTTAGAATGTCCACATATATATGTATGTACATACATATGTATTTGCAGGCATACATAAAACATACGAGTATTTACGCTCATAATCTATAGCCCACTTGTGGCATGTAGCGCAACCCACAAACATAAATAAATATGTAAATATCGACTTGACAAAAAAAAAATACAAAATTATACACTCATATTTAGTCTAAATATTTAACAGGTTTTCTGCATGCGCTTCGTGATTCAAATTTTTGTTTACCTACTTTTTTTTAAACTAATGCTGCTTTGCCAAAAATGCCTACATACGAATACATAATTATCAATGTAAATACTAGCCAGTATTTTTTTCAGATTGTTTTGAAGGAGCCACTTTCAAACTGTGCTTAAGAGTTGCGCAAGTATTTAACATTGCTCGTTGTGTTGAAATTGTTAAATTTTTTTTTTTTTTTTGTTCTTTCGTAAATGATTATCGTCACTCTAACGTCTAACGAGTAATTTAAATAGTTTACCCGCAGCAAAGTTGGGTTGTTAGCAATTTGGCTGGTTGTTGCTGCTGCCAACACCACCATGCATGTTGCTGTTTAGCTTAGCGGCTTCTTTTGTTCTTTTGAAACTTGTCAAATATTTGACAGTTCTGTGCGCAGCGCTTCGAACTGCTTTGTTTGCTTAAGCGCAATTGCCATTGTTTATAATTTTGGGTTATTAACATTCTTTGACCAAAATGGTGTAGTCGTCTTGTTTAGTTTGGATAATCACTTCGATAAGCGTTAAATTTACAAGTGTTGTACTTGAGAATTGAATGTTGTGGATTTTACGTTTTACAAATTTGGTGGGCGTTCGAAAAAATGTTAATCTTTCCGGCATTCGACAGATTGCTGTTGAATGTACCGTTATTTTTTTTAGTTAAAAAATCTCAAAATTTTAAGTTGCACTTGCATGCATACATACATATACAGCACATGGACGAATTAATTGGGACACGACATTTTAAAAAATTTTGCCTTATTTTTTTTTAAGTGTAGCTCATTATCTAACCAAACCGTATAAATTTATATTTCAAAGAATTTCAGAATTTTTCTGAGTATTCTGAGTTTAATATCCCATTAAATTTTATTATAGCAAAGTGCAAGTTTGAAGTTCCTAAAAAATTGTGTTGATAAATTTTTTCTGAATGTATTAAGCACTTTCTTCCATACAAATAGAATTGTCGAGCATACTTTGTATAGTAAATTACCGAAAATCAACGCGATTTTTTTGCAACTTAAAACTTACAATTTATTGTACTTAAATTGAATGGGCTATAAAATGCGTACTAAAAAATCTGCAAAAAGTTAAAAAGTTGAAAATTTAGATGCAGTTTTGCAGAATTTTTGAATTTACATATATATGTATATGAATTTATAAAAAACAAAAATAGACAAAATTTTTTAAAATGTGTCCATAGTCATTTTTCCATTCGCTGTTTATTTTGTAATTTTTTTAACTTGAATTTTCTAACCGGACTCGATTTGACATGACTTAACTTGCTTTAATCTAATTTGATTTAATTTGACGGACCTGATTTTATTGATTTGATTAGATTTAATTTGACTTGTCTTGTCTTGTCTTGTCTTGTCTTGTCTTGTCTTGTCTTGTCTTGTCTCGTCTTGCCTTGTCTTGTCTTGTCTTGTCTTGTCTTGTCTTGTCTTGTCTTGTCTTGCCTTTTCTTGTCTTGTCTTGCCTTGTCTTGTCTTGTCTTGCCTTTTCTTGTCTTGTCTTGTATTGCCTTGGCTTGTCTTGACTTGGCTTGGCTTGACTTTAATTGATTGGATCTTATTTGGTTCAACTAAATTTTATTTGATTTGACTTAATTGGACTTGACTTAACTTGAATTGACATGACATGACATGGCTTGACTTTGCTTGATTTGATCTTATTTGATTCAATTTAGTTTTATAAGTTTTCATCTGATTTCATTTGATTTGATGCGATTTGATCTAATATGATTTGACTCGATCTCATTTGAGTAGATCTGCTTCCATTTGACGTGATGTGAATTAATTCGAGTTGATTTGAATTATTTTTATGTGGTTTGATCTGATT
>NW_016177345.1:0-8565 GCF_001687245.7 Rhagoletis zephyria | reverse complement strand
ATATAGTTACCATGAAAAAATTGTTAAAGAAACAATTGAGTATTATTACAGGGAATCTCCTGAAGATAAGTAAAGTTTTACGATCGAAAAATATTGACNAGGGAATCTCCTGAAGATAAGTAAAGTTTTACGATCGAAAAATATTGACTTTCAAGAATTCTACACTATTTTTACGAAAAGATGTTTTTTCTCCATATAAAATACATGGAAAACTTTGAGCGCTTTGAGCACTACCTAAATTATTTTTTATTTCAAAATAAAAAAATATGGGTTTTTTTTCGGTATATAACAATCCTAGGGGGTGGCGGCATTAAAAATCCGACCTTATTTTTTTACATACAGATTTGGACTACTTTAATGTACATATGTATGTATATAAGTAAAGTTAGGAATCTTTCGAGGATTTTGAATCACTTTCCATTTTAGATAAACAATTTTTTTTTTCATATCTCTCCTATGCATGCATAACGTCACATCCCAAGAAACATGAGAGTGGAGAAAAACATGTTTTAATTTTACAGTTTTCATACGCTCTCATAGTAAAAATGAAGGCATTATTCTCTTGTAATGAGCAATTGTTAATGGATACCAAGGCATATTTAATAAGGTAGAAGTGGCAACTAGCTCGAACTCTCTTCTAGCTAGTTATAATCAGCCTCATTGCGAGAGTCGTGCCGAATGCAAGTCGTTTTTCGAGAGTCGAATCGTATCGAAAATTTAGCGTCATTGCCTAAAATTTCCACTCGACTAGTGTATTAAAACGGAAGAACTTGGCAGCACTGCATAGTTTTCGACAATTTTTGTCGTTTACTTATTTCAGCACGACAGTAGACAATGCTAATGTTGTCGAGTCGTACAATTCAGCCTAATTTACGACTTACGCAATGAGGCTGAATGTCAAAAAAACTGTAAACTAACTAATTAGGCGCGAGTGCTATGTTTGCTACAAATTAGCATAAATTGAAACGCATCAGCATAAATACATATGTACATACAGATGCGATCAACTAATTAGCAATGCAATTCAAAGTGATATTGTTTGCAAATTATGTTTATTTATTTATTTTTAATAATTTTAATTTAAAATATAATTCAATCTATAACAGAAACCACAATAATAAAAGTTTAAAAGCTTGCACAAATTGCAAAAAAATTAATCAAACACAAAAAATTTTTCATCAAAATTTCAAAATTTCAAATCAGAATATTTTGCAAATTTTCGGATATGCAGGTTTGTAGCCCATTCAATTATAGTATAAGAAAGTGCAAGTTTCTACCGTATTTAATATGCCTCGATCGATTCAGCTATGAAATTTTTACACGACATAGAAGTTATTTATGTATGTTTTTTTTTTTAAAGATGTGGCGTAGAAAAGCACAGTTTTTGGATTATTTTTCAAAACAAGCTGGTTATCTAAACATTTACTTTTTCTTTTAGAATTATTTGGATAAATCGGTAGTGCGGCAGTTTATACAACTACGAGCTGATTTTCGATTTATCAAGACCACAAACTATCTCAAAGGCATAATGGAATGAATCCAAAACCCAACGATGATGTACACCAACATTTATTATTAATAAACACTGTAATCAAAATATAGCATAAGTAAAAATAACTAAACAAATGTTACTTTAAACAAGAGGAAACCAGTTTGGAAGCAATAGTAGCCGTAAGTTTTTTTCATTATCTATTTCATTTTATTATCTTCCCTACTGACTGGAGTCGCTTTTTATTCGCCAAATGAAATCAATGAACTGCATTGCTGATTAGAAAAGAATAAGAAGGAAAAAACAAAACAAAACCGTAAAGCAATCAATCAATTACTGTCATTAATAATAGCTACCGAATCAGGTGCAAAACTGTTGGCTAATCAGCCCACTTTCGCCAGTTATGTATGGAGCGTTATATGTACATTCTGCTGTGCTAAAAAAGAAATATTTTATTACATACTACCATTCCTAATTTGTGTGCATTATTAGTAGTTTGTGAAAAGCCAAAGCTAAACGTATAATCATAGACATCGACGAAAGCAACGAAAGTAGTAAGCAATGCGTTTAAAGTTTTTTTACTTTATACTATTATATCTCTACGAGATGATATCGAACGCATTAACGGCTGGACGTTCGCTCGGTCTACAATCTGCGTCAAAAGCAATTTACAGGAAATTTTTAAGTTTGCATACTCTGCCCTTTGAAGACTGCGGTAAGTGTAATTATACCATCTTTAATTGATTACGTATTGTCTTTGAAACATTTCAATAGAATATCGCTTATCACATTTTTTTTTTAATTTAAGTAGAAGTTGACCTGAGACATAATTGTAATACATTTTTTCACCGAACTTTTTAACATGTAAACTCCTACCAAAACATGAATGGTCCTAACTATTAACGTTTGGACACAGTTTGGTTAAAGTCCCTGGTTGTCTTACTGAGTTAAATAAAAAAAAAAAAATGGTGTTGACCACACTTGTTTTGAAAGTTAAGTTCCCATTGCCGTCTTCGCAGGGCAAAATACCGGGCGGGCCAATTAAATTAAGACCTGCCATTCATACTTCATAAGCCTTTAGTTTGCCAAGCAGCGTGCGCAGCCGCACCACAAATTAGGATGCTGCTCTGCTGTTGGCCTCATTCTCGAAGAATTATGGGCCGATAACTTTTTCAGAGCCCCACAATCTACAGTTTTGGCTTGGAAATGCGCTTCATCCGACATCAAAACATTATCTAGGAAATCAATTTGTGTGGTTAATTGTGTAAAACGAATAGCGTATTGTAGTCGTTGTTGTTGGTCTTGCCGTAAGTATCCATTATGATTTTCCAAGAGATGATCTATAACATGCAGCAAGAAAATAACAATAATATTAAAAAATAAAATATTTGTAGGTCTTATTGGGCTCACCCTGTATTTATACCTTTTATGAGAAATTCATATACCTCACAGATGGTAATTAATTAACATTACTTATTGAAATATTTTTCAATATGTGGCTTTCCTCGTTTAGACATTTCAGTTTTAAAGCTATGGTAAGTCCTCTTTCATTTGAAACCAAACTTGTTTAATTTGGATAAGCGGTTTGTTTATTATCCGGAAAGGACTTTTATTTCGGAATAATATTCGCAAGAACCCTGGTTCAGATACAAGTTTTTGCGATATAACTCCTTTATGTAGGCAGCTAAAACCATTAAATTATGCTACCGATCACACACAGCAGTGAAAATCACTTAAATTGGTGCTATATAATAGATTATAATCAATTTTCTCATTTGTGTTGAAAATCGAAATTTATAACGACAAAATTAAATTTTAGCTCTGATCCAGTAATCCATGAATTTACAGGTTTTTACACGAACTTGCAGGAAGTTACATGAAAAATGTTTCCGTACTCCAATTTCCTCCAAAATTCTGTAAATGAGAGCGATTTTTGAAGAATTGTGTAGAGAATGAAGTTGCAAGATTTTATCAGAACTTTTTCTTTTGGTAAACTCCTGAAAAGTGGCTCTGATCGAATGCTTTTCGTGCAAAATCGTGTAAAAATGTCAAACAGCAAAATTACTCTCTGAAGTGAAAGTATTGGATCTGACCTTTTATTGATAACGATTAATAAGATTTTTGCCTAATTAAGTACCCTGTAGATTTCCCAAATAGATGGTTTGTTTTAGTTTAATTGGTGCACTCAGTATTAGATTTAACTAAGGTGAGAACAAAAAATAACAATCACAACAATCGATCCAAAGACGGGTAATTTTGTATTTTAAAATTCAAATTACCTATGGGGACATACATAAATATTTTTGTCATACATACATATTGTATGTATGCCTCTAGCTTAGACCGAAAATTCGCTAAATCCAATTTTTCAAATTGAAGGAGATAATAAAAACTTCCCCAACTCCCATCATGTCTACGTACTTAAAGTAAAATAAAACTACATCCGATTCGGTAGGTTTTAAAGATAATATAATTTGTTTGCATATTTGTTTATTCTATTTGGAAGGGATGCAGTTTTTAGTTTCCTTGCTGCATTCATCAAAAAGTCAATTTTTTTATGAAAACTTATGCCGAATTTCCAATAGGCATTGAAATGCCAATAAATCTATGCCTTTTAAAAAAGTACCATGTGAAAATGAATTTACAGGCTAACCTAACATCCGCGGCTTGCGTTTTGGTACGCACACCTTCGAATTTGTTTTTTTGCGTCACCCGAAATTGGCTTGCGTGCGTTTGCATTTGATTTCATTGATCGAAACGTCAAATCAAAATGTCACGCAGAACAAAAATTGGAAATTGAGTTAGCTTCATACGCACGCCGTTAAATTTTGGTTGGTCCCATACAAGTTGTATGTGCATGAGAAATTTTTGACAGTAACCCTGCAAAAATCGCGACTACTCCATGCATGCATGTCAAGAGTACCCCTAAGGACCAACGAGTACTCCAAAATTAAACACAATTCATATAAAAAATATGGTCCAATTAACATTGCGATGTCCTACGGCAGGACCATATCCTCCATCTCTGCATTACATCAGAGTAGCACAAAACTACTCCAACATATTAACAATGGCATTGTTGTTATATTTTTTCGTTTGTGAACGCTTTTGTTCTTCACTTCACAGATGCTTTTTCGCAACTAATAAAAACCAAAAACAAAAATAAAAAGTTACATGTTGCCTCTGACGGCATTCGAACCCAAACATGCTGGGAGCAAACAAATAACAGCCAGCATCTCTACACGTTCAGCTACAGCCAGACATGCAAATGTGCTTTCAAATGATCAACTTCAATCACATTTCGTTAAAACACGAGCAGTGATCGCGTAACAATAAGCTGGTGCAGAGACACGAGTTGGTCCGCTACAGCATGACAGAGGAACACTTTTGTAAGTACTCCAATATACCAAAAATAGATTACATGGTCCAACGATTTTTGCAGGGACCTACAGTTTTACGCCGACTCCGAACGGCGATTGTATTTTTTTGAGAAGCTGTTTTTGGAGAAAATTACTCATGAGAAAAACATAGTAAGATAAACCGTTCTCTCAATTCGTTTTTTTTTTTTTAGTGTAAAAAACAGGAATTGTTCAAAGTTGTTGTTGTTTGAGATTGAAAATGAGAATGTGTGTGTGAGTTTGTGTAGAATTTTAAAATTAAATTGCTTGCAAACGTCGAGAATTTGAAAAATTCCTCTCAGCGGTTCTACCTTCCTATATTTTTTATCATGAAATTACTTTTCTATTTCTCTTAGCTTTGTTTGAGAATGGTATACTATGCTTAAATAAAATTGAACTAAAAAAAAAAAAATAAATCTTACTTCTGTAAAATTTCAAATTAGTGAAATAGTGCCTTTTGCATTGTTGATGACGACATGTACATATATATATACATATTTATGCATGTACAAGCAGAAACCTATGGAATTTTCCGACATTAACATTATTAAAAACTAAATGTGTTATCAAAAAACTGTGTGCAAAAAATTATCTTGCTTAAAGCTTAAACACTGTAAAGCTCATGCTGAATTCTGCTACAATAATTCTAATTGATTCTGCTGAGAAATGCGCGGTTTGTAGAATAAAAAAAAAACACATTTTATTAAATGAATGGTCGCTGCGAATAACGTTGTAAGCGACAAGATTATAATTTTGCAGAAATAAAAACAAAATGTGTTTAATGACGCACATACATAAGCTCATTTAAGTTGGTTTTCTACTTTTTCGGTACAGGAGTAATCGAATAACTTGCTAATTAAGTGTGAAATATTAATATAAAATGTACATTGCACATTTACATATATCGTTAAAATGAGACAAACTTGTTCTAAGAAAATTGTCGCTTACAACGTAATTCGCGGCGACCATTTAAATATAAAAATAGCAATGTTTAGCTTTCCTGTAAACTGTTTAGCTAATTGTACATATGTAAGCATATGTATACATATGTACATATATAATAATATATAAATATTTGCACTTATACATTTGCTAGCGCTTTGATGAGCTTCTCCCCGAATTTGTGGTGTGCGCCCTGGACGTTGTAACACAAAGCGGAGAGACCTACAGTTGTACGCCGCCTCCAAAAGACTAAACGGTTTTATTGAGAAGCTTTGTTCATGGCAGAAGTACACTCGGAGGTTTGCCATTGTCTGCTGGGCAGCGACCGCTATTCGAAAAAAAAAAACATTTTTTAGATGTTGCTAGGACAAGGGATCGAACTAACTTCTCGACCACTACAGTATACATAGTTGGCCATTTTAATAATAGTATTTTTCCAACAACGTAAATGTAACAAAAAATGATTCAATCTTTAAAAGTACATGAAAGTAATAGGGTGATCCATCTAGACCTGTTTTAATTTAAAATAAAACACTTAAAACGCAGGTGCATCACCTGGAATAACCATCTCTGACATAGTATACTTTATTTACTTTTTAAAAATAGTTTAATTCAAATGATAACCGTCAATGGCGAACGCTACTGCATTATGATAACGGACTTTTGGTGAAGCGCGTGCTGTTGGCAACTTTTGGTTTCAGCAACTTATTCTGGATTTTTTTCTTTGGGGTTATGTGAAGTCAAAAGTCTTCGTCGATATGCCGCCTATTATTCAAAACTTTGGAAGCCCACATTACTCGCGTAATTCCGAACGGGCCACTTACAGCGTATTCGAGGCCAACATTTGAATGAAATTATTTTAAGAAAAAAAGTTAATGTTAGAGATTGTTCTTTCGGGTAATAATAAAGATTTCGAAATCCAACTCAGTTTTAAGTGTTTTATTTGAAATTAAAAAAAAAAAACGTCTAGATGGATCACCCTATATAAACGAAACTCATATCACTGCTTCATGTACTTACGTATTTCTGTAGTCTATGGGGAAAACCACCAGTAAATATTACTTCATAATATCGCACACCGTCTTCAAAAGAATCGCAACTCAAAATAGTACGTTCGTCAGAAAATGCGAAAAACTATTGCGTAGCACATGCTAATCATATGGGCAGAGCGACTTTACCTTAGATTTTTTTTTTTTTAAATTATAACAGAAATTTGCTCCAGCTTTTGCTGAAAGGCAAATAAAAGCTCTGCATATGTACATTTTTAGCGCATAATTTCAAAAATGCCAATTTTGAGTTGTGACTCTTTTGAAGACGGTGTGCGATATGTAGATTTCAAAGAAATTTCTTTTAAAAGTAAGAACCTAATTTAGGGTTCGTGTTACTGATAACTTCATATCACTTGCCCAGCTACATATGTGTTTGTATGTACATGTATACATATGTACATATCCACATAAATTAGGGTTCATCACTCTCCATACAAAAAAAAGGTACTGTTTTTTCCATCGGCATATTAAATTTATTTTATTTTAAAACTTCCGCCAAAAATATCTCAGAAAAATGTTAGGATTTAGGTTAGCCGGACCTATTTAAAAATACCCCTTAAATCGAGTTTTTTTTATAAATAAAATACGTTTTTAAAAATATTTTTTCCAAAACAATCACCTTCAAATCAAAATAATTAGATTTCTGGAGATATTTTCAGATCGGTTTAGCTCCCGTAAATCTTAATATTTTTTCGAAATATATTTTATAATTCCGGTTAAAAACCCGCAACTTTTTTTGGTAGTGCTCCCTAATGTATGTATTTACATATGTACATACTTGTGTACTACGTACGTAGTTTGGGAGTTGTACTAAAAATCTTTTAGGAGTTTTCAAAACTGTTATGTATATTTTACAAGCATTTATTATAATTCACCTGTGTGTTATGAAATTTTGCAATCAATCTTTTAACTTCCCGATGAACTAGAGTCTCAAAACTTCAAACTTAGCGAAAGATGAATTTTATTCGGCTAAACCTGTATTTATGGTCCGATATGAATAATATTTGGAATGTACATATCGTCACCTGAATTGTAAAAGACATAAAAAACATCGTCGCTGAAATGCAAAAGGACTTAACTAATAAAAAATTCAAAATTCACTTTTTGATTGATATGTCCATCATATTTCATCTAATTACAAACAAAAAAAAATTATTAGTCATGACTTTTTACATTTCAGTTACGATGGTGTTACGTATTTTTGCATTTCAGGCGACGATATATTACTTGCATGAAAAAGACTAACTCCACCAAAAATTTTCCCCGATAGGTGGCGCAGGTATAGAGATATTTGTAAAACCCATATTTATTGTCCAATCTGGTTCATATTTAAAACGTATAGTACTTACAACAAAAATAATAATAGCACAAAAACAAATGGCCGGTAACATATCGATGGCTGAGTGGAAGATCGACCTATCTCGGCAGCCAGTTCGAAAACGCTCTATCTCAAAAAACTTTTCAAGAACGCCCTATTTCAGAACTCGTTTCAAAAACGCCCTATCTCAGCTGCCGATTCAAAAACGCCCTATATCAGCATATTTTCAATACATTTTGAAGTAAGATAGGGCATTTTTGAACCGAATTTTGAGATAGGGTGTTTTTCAATTAAATTCTTGAAAAGTTTTTTGAGATAGAGCGTTTTCGAACGGGCTGCCGAGATAGGTCGATCTTCCACTCAGCCATC
>NW_016177344.1:0-8565 GCF_001687245.7 Rhagoletis zephyria | reverse complement strand
AAAATAAATTTTTTCTTAATTTTGCACTCATTTGTTTAACGAACAAGTTATACACAATTCGAAAGCGTAAAGCCTATAAAATTTGAAAACGTTGGGCTATTTATTTAGTCCTGGTCTAGCTATCGGGTTGGCAGGTATGAACAGGTAAGTAGTACTTGTAATTTTCACTTATCTGATTAATAAATAAATCTTGTATCAAAATAAATAAAATTTTATTGTGGACCCGGGGATATAGTGTTGTTAGCGTAAGTCTTGTCTAGATTCCAGTTGGCAAGGTTTTAAATTTTTTGGGTCAGCTCATTTTTTTTACGATAGTTTGATTTTAGATTTGCATTGCGAATGGAAAGAAAATAGAGCTTCAAAAATGTTACTCATACGCCCATGTACGAGTATGTACGAGGACGGCCATGTATGTATGTACGTTATGGCGTATGAGTAACATTATTTCCTGCCCCAAACAAATTATTTCTCATTGCATCTACGCAATTTTTTAGCTATTTGAAATTTCCACTTTATGCTACTAAGATTTAATAAGCTATTAAGCTGCGTGGATAAAACATTTTAAATTTAATTGATTACTAGTTTATTTTTTATAATTTTTTTATCTATTATTTCTGCCAACAATGTATATATAAAATTAAAGGGATTTATCTTTTAAATCGAATGGTACCAACATTTTTATATCCATGCATTGGGTGTTGATATATTACATATTTTTAATTAAACAAATTCTTTATTTGAGCTTTTATAACTCTTGTGGTTGCTGTTTCCCCAAATCGTTTTGTGCACCTCAAAGATTTCTATCGAACCCCAGGTTACAGGATTTAGTCAGGTTTTGGCAGGAGGATGGAGCGCAATAAGTAGTAGTCAAAACTAAAGCTAGTTGCTGCTTTTTGTCATAATTTTCAGTGGAATTTACACTCTGATTTTTACGAAATCGGTCACCGGTATTAAAAACTCGAATTTTTCGAAATTGGTAACCGGTACAAGAAAAAAGCGACTTCAGTTTTGAAATAACCATAATAAAAGTAATAGGCGTGATCTCTTCGATTTTCTCCAAATTGGTAACTGGTACTAAAACCCGGGTTCTCGAAATTGGAAGCTGGTACGAAAAGAACGATTTAAGTTTTGAAGTAACTGTGAGGTTATCCTTGTGGGAGTAAAACTACAACAAATTACGTACACTTTTGTGCATATTTATACATTTACAATAATTTTGCATAAATTAAAATATCTTCTGTCAAATTGAGAGATAGAACATCTTCTTATTTTGATTAAAATATTTTTCTCAACAGCGTGGTACCATTTTTATCCTGTGTGGAATTCTTTGCTCGTAAATAACATGACTCTTTATTTTTTTTTTTTTAATTTATTAGGTCTTTCTTGAACCATAACTATGTTGGTTACTCTTGAACAGGAATACGTTGCACATACACACCACCCAGCAAAAAATCGGTAATCGCTTTTAGTGGTAACGTGTTCTAGAAGGCATAGCGTTATAGTGCCTTCGAATTTTTTCGCTTGTTTTAGGCATTGCCGGTAATGTAAAGTAGAATGTCCTACAATATTTTATTTATTTCGCTTCTTTGTTTGATTTCGGGGAATGCAAAGTAGAATGTCCTATAATATTTATTGTTTTATTCGCTTCTTTGCTTTATTTCGGGGAATGCAAAGTAGAATGTCCTTCAATATTTTATTTGTTTCGCTTCTTTGCTTCATTTCAGGGAATGCAAAGTAGAACGTCCTTCAATATTTTATTTGTTTCGCTTCTTTGCTTCATTTAAGGGAATGCAAAGTAGAATGTCCTACAATATTTTTTTTTATTTCACTTCTTTGCTTGATTTCGGAGAATGCAAAGTAGAATGCTGCATCGTAGTCAGCTGAAAAATAGAACGAATATCCAAAAATTCTTTTTCCACCGTTACTTTCTATGGAAATTTGTCTCGCATAAAAATCATGTTTTGCTTTGTTCAATTTGCAGCGAAGTTGAAGTCAGTCAACGAAGCGAAGTACAAGAGTGAGGAAGTACAATTTTAAGCTTAATTAAATATGCATGTATGTACATACCGATTTTTAAGAAAATCTGAATACCTAAATACATACATTTGTATGTATAAAAACTGACTTATAAAAATGTTAATTAATTTTAATCTTTTAAGACATTTTCTGATTTCAATTTAATATAAAAAAGTATGTATGTACTTATCTAGGCATTCTACATTAGTTTCTCTGTAAGGCATTCTTTGCTCGCTTCTCTGGATTCTGTTTATCCATGCGTTCTCCCTTCGTTCGAAGGTAATGCTGCGGGTAAGGGCTTACCGCCAATGACATGCCCATGTTAAAATAAGGCCTTCTTGAAGCGATAGGGTAAGCGATTCCCATCGCCTAGCTCGTTTCCACTTTCGTATCTGTGGTAATCGTGTTTTTTGCTGGGCAATGACTTATATTCAATACCCTCTAACTGCACTCTTCACCAAAATGAGATTCTGATATAAAAATCCACCTAAGAATTAAATTAATTAAATAAAATTAACTATCATCGGTGATATAAATGCTGACCTTGCATAACGTTTGACAGATAATTGCAAAGTCAAAATTAACAACAGTGACGTCAGGTAAGTCCCAGATGAGTTCCAACATCACAAAGTAGTTTTTGTGAAAATTGCAGATAGAGGGTATTGAATATAAGCCCTCCGTATGTATTTTGGCTCTTATAACTTAGAAATTTATTGAAAATATTTTAAAATCTTTTCAACGGAATCGTAACAATGAGATTTTTGATGCTGTTTTTTTTTACTTTTTTCAAACTTGATTTACGAAAAACTTGAAATAACTGGGCCAAAACTATTCTGCTTTAGACTTATGGGATCTCAGTTGAAAGGTATTTTCCCACTATTTTTATTTCTGTGCAAAAAAGAAGTTATTCGTAGTTCCAATTTTTTTTTCAAATACCAACACAACTTAATTCAACTTTGAATGGCGTTCGTTCCTCCTACCTTTTCTCTTTCATCCTTTGAATGAGTTTTTAGCAAAGAAATAAAAAGGTTGTAGGAAATACCTTTCCAATGATGCCTCACAAGTCTAAATCGGAAGAGCTATAGGTTCAGTTATTCAAGTTTTTCTTATACCAATCTTTGAAAAAAATAAACTACAGCATTAAAAATCTCATTGTTACGATTCCGATCAAAATTTTTTATATTTTAAATATTTTTGGGCAAATTTTTTAAGCTTAAACCGTTTTGTTATTTGAGAGGATTTCTTCAAAAAAAAATAATTTAAGAAACATTTTTATTCATATAAAATTATTATTTTTGGAGGTATTTTTCAAATCGGTCCAGCTCAGCGTAAATCTTAATATTTTTCCGAAATATTTAGTTGGACATCTTTAAATATAATAGATTTTATAATTCAATGAAACTTTGTACCGATTTTTTTGTATGATGCAGTGATGCAGTCCAATGTACAAACTACATATTTATACCAATATTTGCATCATTATTTTCTTCGACTATTCTTATTAGCTAGCTGTGTAAAAGCCTCACAAATATCTGTGTATATATATCTTTTAGCAAATGACTTGTGTGCTCATAGTTATTTTGTATAAAATTTAAATCTATTTATTTAATCAACTCGGTTGCAAATTTCCTACTAATTATTCAAGTTCACCAGCTGCTGCTGCAACGACTCACCTATTGACAATGTATTCATGTAATCAATGACTTTATCTAACTTATGCATACTAAAATAGCTTATTAGCATCACTTTGTAACTTGATTTGAAAGTTTCCAACTAAGTAAATACATACGTAAGTACATATGTTTGTATGTAAAATATCAACACGAAAAGTCACTCATATGCACAGTCAACCAATATGAAATCGACTAATAAGGATAAAATCGTAAAAAGGCATTACAAATGAGGCTTTTATACATATATGTACATATGGAGAATGTCTTTAGGCGTATATTGGAATTTAAAATTCAAATTTGCTTCCTTACTAAAGTTTATTTACATTTTGAATAGTAAATAAATTACCTGGTAATAAACATAAGAGAGTGTGTGCAATATGTATGCACATTATGGTGGTCCAAAATAACTAAAGTCTGAACTGTATTGCTCTCATCCTCAAATAAACCACAATATTTTATTTTGAAATCAAAATAAAAATTTGAGGTCGCTCAAAGTGCTCAAAATTGTCCATGTATTTTATAAGGAAAAAACAAATTTTCGTAGAAATGGTACAGAATTCTTGAAAATCCATATTTTTCGATCGGAAAACTCTGGTTCTCTTTAGAAGACTTACAGTAACAAAACCCAATGTTAATATTACTTTTTTTATTCCCCAGTGTATTTTCGGGTATTTTCTCGGGGTTTTGGCAGAACTATAATATATCGAGCCCTAACTGCCAAAATAACGTAAGGACAATTTTATTTTTGATGCAGAAATGCATCTTGACGTTCTAGGAATATTTCTGCATCAAAAAGAGAATTTTGAAAAAAATGTCGCTTACGTTATTTTGGCGGTTAGGGCTCGATATAGTGACTACGCAGCAATGGTTAAGTAAATATTTGGGTATTTTAGCTGGGAATTTCCTGAAGAGAATTCTATACTATTTCTACGAAAGGTTGTGTTTTCCCCAATTAAAATACATGGAAAACATTGAGCGCTTTGAGCGACCTCTAAATATTTTTTGATTTCAAAAAAAAAAATAGGGGTATATTTTTTATCGTATAGAACAATCCTAGAGGGTGAGAGCATAAAAACTCCGACTATACTTTTTCACATGCATTTTGGACCAACCTAATGCACATACAGTTGTGGACACGCAAACCTTACCACCCATCAAAAAAAATCACTAATGAATTTAATCGGTGAGTTTGTGAACCGTACAAGTCCAAAATTTGACTTTTAAAAGTAAGATAGTCATTTTTGTTTAAAATTTTGCAATTTAGAATAATGGTTAAAATGGTTTACGGGATTTGTAGGTTATAATCAGAACTATTTATATATTTCCTATCGGTTTAAGAACATTTTGTTGCACTTACAAATCCTCTGAAAGGATTTAAACCATTATTTTGCATTGAAAAATTGTATAACTTTATGACAATACGACGCTTAGGGAATCTTGTGAATACCCTAATTAAATAAATTAGGAAATTTTCATTTGTATCCTTGAAGTTCCTTACAAGTCCATCCCACTTTTCCATCTGTCATTGGAAGTCCATATCATTTTCTAAAAAACTACTATTAAAAATACATTGGAAACCACGGGATGCAAAAGTTTCCTATGTATGCCGCACAGTGGGACGTGCCCATATAAGCTGCGGCCAAAAGTGGTAACCGTACTGCAAATCCGCTGTAATTACGCATATGCGCTATTCTGCACTTAGGAATGAAGAAATGTGGAAAATGGTAAAATTCGACGAGCTGCCACACCCACCGCTCTTGTGGGCGGAAATGCTAAATGGTACCCGATTTTGATGAAATTCGGAGTATATGCTGGTTGTAATCATAAAAGCATACACCTGAACATTAGTCATCGTCAACCAATTCTAGACAAATAGTCGCT
The DNA here is from genome assembly GCF_001687245.7 of Rhagoletis zephyria. Lineage (NCBI taxonomy): Eukaryota > Metazoa > Arthropoda > Insecta > Diptera > Tephritidae > Rhagoletis > Rhagoletis zephyria. Next base: position 2,995 of record NW_016177344.1, on the reverse strand, counting down.
AATTTTACAAAATTTTATTTTTGATGTAATTTGATGTACACTGTGTACAAAATTTAGAAAACTTCATCAAAATTTCAAACTTTTTAACACAAATTCTTAAGAGGGTGCTGTCTGATAGCCTATTTAAGCTTATTATATTATTGTGCAAGTTTGAAGTGGATCAAAATTCTCGATGATTTAAAATTTTTTTTTTTGACGATATTGTGTAGCTCTTTTCATATAACGTATACTTTTTATTTCGGAAAAGTGCCCAAATTGTATGGAAAATATTGTCAAATTCCAACCAAAACTTTGAGCTACTTTAAACTTGCACTTTGGTATGCCAGAATTAAATGGGCTATTAAACTGCGTAAACGAAATTTTCCTAAAAATTCCGATAAAAAAGCTCGAAACTTTGATTTATTTTTCTAAATTTAATACTAAGTTTGAAACTTTTATTTATATAGTTTTTGAAAATAACATTTTTTGATATTTAAAAAATACTTTCCATTTTTTGTTTTAAGTACGGGTACGGTTTGCGTGGCCACAAATGTATGTATGTGCGTATTTAAATATGCATGCAAATATTGATTGAATTGTCTTTTCAAGCATAAACTAAGAGAAAATATGTAAATGAAAATATACTCACTCATATGTTTGTTTAAGTAACTGTTTGATTAAATTAATTGTTATATTTATATAAACAACGGAAAATGAAGCTAAAACAATTTTAAATTGACTTGCGTTAAATTTTATATTTAAATTAAAGATAAATATTTCTTGACACTCCTATATTAGGATTATGAATAGTTTCAGGAATCACGAGCCAGTGGCCGTAAACCATAGGCCTTGGTCTATAAAACCGGGCAAGTTATATACTTTTTTTTTAATCCTAAAAAATTGTGCACTCTACATTTGAATGTATTTTCGCTGACAGTGATAAATTAGTAAGTGCGATAAGCGTCAGATTTTGACAAATAAAAAGTTGGATTTTCTTACTGAATACATATTTTTGTACATACATATGTATTTTTCTTCAACATAACATATATTCTCTAAATTCTATATATTCTAAAATATATTCTAAACAACTGAATATAGTTTTAAAATAAGTGGTAACCCTCTTCAAATACCTCAGAAGATTCTACATATTCAAGCTGAACATTTCTAAACACTCTTGCGTCTGCCACTTTAATTTGAGTATAATTAATTTAAATTCGACTTTTAAAACAGTTGGCAACCCTACCCATAATATTTTCCAACTAAACTCTTATCAAACCCCATTCGTCTGACACCCATATTGTGATACATATCTCCCTTACTTCAAGTAAAATTTGATTTTTTAAACAGGTGGCAACCGTCCTTCATGTAGTTTAGAACTTAAGCCCTTTTCAAAGCATTTCAATTGACACCCATACTGCAGTAATTCACTCAAACTAATTTAATTAAATTTTTAATTGGGTGGTAACCCTAGTAAAACACCTCAATATATTCAAAATGTTCAATCTAAAGGTTTCTTAACAATCTTTCGTTTGACACACATATTATAATTTTTGAGATAGCTTGCGAATAATTAATTTAAATTTGACTTTTCAAACGGGTGGCAACCCTTTACAAAACATTTTCAAACTACATCTTTTTTATGCCTCTTGACATCCCTTTTTAATACAATTTTCAAATAAATAATTCCCTTAATTTAAGTTGAAATTTATTATTTAAACAGGTCGCAGCCCTCCCGCATGAGTGCGGAATTTATTCTATACACGAAGTTCCAGTCCTCTACCAAAAATATTTCCTGCGATATGTAGTATGAAAAATTCCAAATGTATGGTAATTGCCACGCCCCCTTGTACAATCGAAATTAAATCTATCCTATATTTTAAGTTGACACCAGTGTACAAAATTTCTTCATGATTGGTTGATGTAAATTGTAAACTTTAAAGCCGCTTTTCTCGAGATTTGCTTTTTTGAGTTATGACACTATTGAAGTAAATGCGCGATATGTTCGACGTAAGTTTGCTATTTCAGAGCCTGTATAATTATATTCTATTGAAAGCCAAACATTTGTTTTTACCAAGGTTGCCCAGCCGTAAGCCAAGGTCGAAATATTAAACCTTAACCGAAACATCATCGCTACAATACAGGCACACTCAAACTTTAACCGCAAATTTCTCAACAATTCAAAAAACTACTTTTAGTTCTAAATGTACTTATGTACATATGTATGAACGTAGATATTCAATGCTAACGCCAAGTAGATATACGCCACGGTCTACACTTTCACCCCCTCAACTATTTCATCATACGCAATTATTATAGCCAACATCACCAACAGCCGGAACAATGGCATGGCAATTGAAAATATGCAGCAGTATTGGTAGATATAGCTCCTTCGTCAACAATCAAGGCTAACTTCATGGCCATGGATGCGGCTCATTTCACGTACGAAAGTACTTTGGCAACACTACTGGTTGGCAGGCGATTGCAAGCGCAAGCGGCGTATTTGTTGGCCACAGCCAATTCGCAAATCTGGTGAAATGATCTCACGCATTGACGTCCTTTTTTTTAGAGAAGAAATCATGCAAATAGCCCCACCAAGTGGCTATTGGTGGCACCACAATGTGGCAGTAGCAGCTGTACGCAATTCTATTTTAAATGCCATCAAAAATTAAATGATCCATGCAACCCATAGTTAACTAGTTGTGCGAGGCATTGGTTCATATACATTTATATGTATGTAACTTGCATAAGTATGTAAGTAAGCAAGTACATACGTAAGCTACGTATACATAGTTGGGCATACAATCATAGTACATACTATATAAACGGCTTATGGCCAGCTGAGTGCTAATGTATTGATGAAGGACGCCGAAGTAAGTAGCAATCAGTGTTTATAGTTTCTAATCGGCTTAGTAATACCGGGTGTTGGCGTGATAATAAAGTAGGTGCTTATGTGTGTAAATAAATACAAATAAATATACTAAGTTTATTTGTAGCATACGCATTCATATAATTA
>NW_016177342.1:0-8567 GCF_001687245.7 Rhagoletis zephyria | reverse complement strand
AATTGTATCATTTTGCTTGCCACGTCAGGTGAGATTGCGACATGAGCGATTGAAGTTACATATGAATTCACATAGACACATAAATACGAGGCAAGTATGTATGTAGGTTGCTCATACGTCCAAGCACCCACGCTATGCACACACTTCTCAAGTGCTTGTGCCAAAGGTAAAGCCGTAAGCAAATTCGTTTCAAGCAATGTTACAGTTGTACTCGTACAAACTGAGTTAGTAATATATATGTAAGAAACAAATACTCACATGCGCACTCTAATGGGTATGTGAAAAGTTTGCAACGAATAAATGGTAGGATATATGTATAAAGCAGCCGAGCCCAGCGCTGAGCACTTGCTTATGGAGTTCTGCTGGCGTCCAAATCCTGTGCATGCCAATTTGTTGCTACATACTTGCATGTCTGTGTGTTTTGAGTGTGCTACAGCTGCCGGCTTGCAATATGTGCTAGCTATATTTCTGTATGAGTTATATGCACATACATAGGTATGCACATTAGGGTGGTCCAACAACAGTAAAGTCGCAATTGTAATGCTCTTACCCCCTAGAATTGGTCGATACCGAAAAAAATCACCCCTCTTTTTTATTTTGAAATCAAAAAAATATTTGGAGGTCGGTCAAAGCGCTCAAAGTTTTCCATGTATTTTTATATGGGAAAAATAAATTTTTTCGTAGAAATGGTATAGAATTCTTCAAAGTCAGTATTTTTCGATCGACAAACTCTGGTTCTCTTCAGGGGAGTTTCAATAATAATACCCAATTTTTTATTTAACCATTTTTTAATACTAACGATTTTTTATTGGTCGCTCCATTGCATTTTTCGAGGTTTTTTTTGGGGGTTTTTGGCGGACCTATAAATTATATTTGCAATAAATAAAATGGTTGAATAAATAATTGGGTATTATTACTGGGAATCTTCAGCAGATAAACAGAGTNAAAATAGTTAAATAAATAATTGGGTATTATTACTGGGAATCTTCAGCAGATAAACAGAGTTTTATGGTAGAAAAATATTAATTTTTAACTATTCCACACCATTTCTACGAAAAGTTGTTTTTTCCCCATATAAAATACATGGAAANCCTATACCATTTCTACGAAAAGTTCTTTTTTCCCCATATAAAATACATGGAAAATTTTGGGCACTTTGAGCGACCTCTAAATATTTTTTGATTTCAAAATAAAAAATAAAAGTATAGTTTTTTTCGGTATAAAACAATCCTAGGGGTGAGAGCATAAAAATTCCGACTTTACTTTTTCACATTCATTTTTGGACCACCCCNAAAATAAAAAAATAAAAGTATAGTTTTTTTCGGTATAAAACAATCCTAGGGTTGAGAGCATAAAAATTCCTCCTTTACTTTTTCACATTCATTTTTGGACCACCCCAATGTACATATATAGTTATTATGAAGTTTGAATTGTTTTTCACCGTTCAGTGACTTTATTTTGCTTATGTATAAGTATTTTCGGTCGTTGTTTTGTAGCCACTTTCTACTCCTTTAACCCTTAGCCACCTAACGCCGGTCACAGTGACTCTACCGTTTTTTATTTTTTAAATATTCCCGTTATTATGCAAGCTGCGCAGTTGTCCGTCTATGTACTTTTTCTTTTCTCTCGTCAGTTCGTTTTGTGCAATCAGGCAGTCAACACGTGTACCAATTCAAAAACTAGAGGTAAAACATTTTTGCTTTTGGTCATTGTTTATTTTTTTTTTGGTTTTAATTGCGATTTAATCGCGCCAAAAACAATTTATTATTGAAGTCCATGTTTTTAAGTTATAAAAAAAAATAAAAAAATTTTAAGTTCGAATATTTTTTCCTAATTAGATCTCATTTTATAAAAGTATCTAGGTTTTCTTACAAAATTCGTATAACAATGAATAAAAAATGTTATTGAAGTATGAAACTTCTTTTAAGTTAATTTTTTGTTAATATTAATTAAATAAAAGGTACAAAAGAGTTATGTGCGGTTTTTGCGTGTTTTATTATTATATTTATACTTTAAACACTAAAATTAAGTAAGGGGTCACCTTGACCGACGTTAGGTGGTAGAGTGTCTAAAAAAGACGTTAGGTGGCTAAGGGTTAATACAGTTCATTGTTATGAGTAAACGTATGTATTTTTAAGTTGCTAGTGACTTTTTCGTACGTGTACATGTGTTGTTTAGCTTAGTATGCATACAAGGTAATTTTAATGTGTGGTTTTAACTTCTAAGAAGCTTCCATTATATGAGTGCAGATTGTGTTGTTTGCTAACAGCTCATTTTTCAAAGTTTCTGTCAGTTTATTTAGTTAGTTGTTACATGTTTTATAGGATTTCAAATGAAGGTTGGCATAGACTAGAGCCTGTGGCTTAACAAATTGAGTTTGAAATTGAATGAACTACATTTACGCAGCTTTGTTAGACAACCCATTTCATACTTCAGCCCACAAAGTGAATGGTTAATTTAAAAACAAAACACTAAACACCGAGGCGCTGTGGTGCAGTGGTAAGCAGTACGCGCTTCCACTCCGCAGCGGCTGGGTTCAAAACCCTGGTGAAAACAACATCGCAAAAAATTTTTTAGAAAAATAAGGTTCAGATCACAGTTCTTATCATCCTAACGCACCACCCTAATTTCAGTAAATTAAAGCTCATCATAATTAATTAAACTTGGAAGTGTTTCGATTATTCCAGTAGAACAATTTCTATATTGCCAAATGTGCTAGGTGTCAGCGGAAAATGTAGCAAGGTCCCTGTACAACAAAAAAAAAACATTCGAAATTTCCTTGCAAAAATATTTTAGACTAAGGGGTGTACTTTTTGTTTGTTTGTGATGTTTAAATGAATTTTACTCCCTTAATTGCGATACTATTTGACAGAAAAGTAATGGAACGAACTTGCTAAGCAACACAACATTCCCTTAAACCGAATTTTAAATCTATTTCTTATTAAGTCTCAGAATAACGACCAATTCTGACTAAAACTCAAAAGATTTCACATTCAATTTACGCAGCTATCAAATAAAAAATCATAGCACATTATTTGCACAGCATCATAAACATTGCAAGTAGAAAATTATTTTCATACAATAATATGTACATACATACGCACCCCCAGCATTTGGTTAAGTTCAAACGCGACGTTTGTGCTCTGCTCCGCCAGAGTCGTACCCAAACCAACTAATTCATCTCTCCCATCTGCTAAACTGTGCTCTTCATGCTCGTAGTAGGTTTCTGTGAACGTTTTGTTTGCCCTCATTTCTTTCGGTTATTTGCGCATCACATCCGTTGCTCTGGGCTGCGCGCTGTCATAAACGATTTTTTGGGTAGCCACGGAAGGCCAAGAAAAAACCAGCAATGTTGAAAAATCGCTCGCTTAAACTCTGTAGCTATTAACTTGACTTCCCACATTTAAAAGCATTCAAGAACGTCTCTGCGACGGTGGCGACCACAAAGCGGAAGGACAGAAATCATGAAATGTGGAGACTAATAGACTTTTGTGGGAAATCTGCATGCGATTATAAGGGTACTTGTTGTACTCGTTCGCGTTTGAATGTGTGTGTGTGTGTATTTTTTGTTATTTAGAATGTCTTTTAGCAACCAATGAATAGTATTTCTATACACACGCAGGCAATTAACGAGCTGCGGCGTTGCGATGATTGATGATCTTTTAAATGTTCGCAACGCAAACACACAAGTAACTAAAAACCCTGAGAAAATGCACACATACATATGTACATTAGAGTGGTTCAAAAGAAATATTTTCCGGGATCTGGTTTGGAGCACCGTCCAAAATTTTTCCTCTTGCCTAAAGAGGTGCTGGTACCAAACGTTTCTAAGTATAAATTTAGAGGATGCTCATATTTTACTCTAGAAGTATTGTGTACATATATAAATAAAAAAAAATTTAAATTATCTATAAAATACCATTACGCTTCAGTTGTCATGGCAATAGTCGCTTTTTATAAAAATCACCAATATTTTTGCCAGTTTCATAGCGATCCAGTAGCGCATTTCAAGGTCATTGAGCACCCTCTATTGGTGGCGATAGAAAACTGAAAGTTAGTAAAGATGTTACAAATATCAAGGGGGATGTCCCGTTTTCTAGGTTGAAATTTTTTTCGCCATACAAAAATTGGAACCACTCTAATGTACAAACATATGTATATATATGGAGGAAGAAGAGTGTCTCGAAGCAACCAAACTGGCTGAGTCGACCGACAGCCAAAAAGAGTGCTGCTACGACCCAATTGGCTTTATAGCACACCAGCAGCAACGAGCGCAAAAATAAAACTAAAAGAACGTGGAAAAGGTGGCAAAACAAACGCGCCAATATTTTTACGCAATTTAACAAGTGTTCTTTTTCCTTTGGTATTTTCTTTTTTTTTTGATTTGATTTAATTCATTTCGTTTTTATTTTTTAATCGTTTTTTGTTGCCTTTGTTGCTCATTTATGTAATTAATTTTTGGAGTAATTTGTGCGCAGCTATAAATAAATCTTGCTGTTCTTCGCTTTGTTCATTTACAATTTCCTTGCCTTTCCTTTTTCGCGTTGATGAAAAAGTTTGACCTCGGTTGGCTTTTGTGAAAGGGAGTGCCGTGAATGGGTTTAATTGAAGGTGCTTTAAAACTTTGTAACAACCATTGAGAAAGTTTCAAAAAGGCCAAAAATATTTGTGAGTAAATTAAATGCTTAACTTGGTGAAGATTACAGAAAAGTTTATTTTTATTTTTTATTTTGGAAAAGTTTTCCTGTGATGACAAAAATTTAGCAAATTATAAGAGCTTATGTACAGATGTACAAAAGTTTGTTTTAAAGCACTTAAGAAGACTTAAGAAACAAATAAACGAAATTCCGATTATTAACTTAAGTACGAGTAGTCACAAGCGTTTTGCAGGTCAAACCTAACGTTTGCAATATGATCCTAAAGAGATGAAATAAATTTTCGAAATAATGTTAGAAGAAGGTTACTGACAGTCCAGAATCAAATCAGTTCTTAAAACAAGCTAACCTTTTCTTTTGATGATGAGCGCGTCGGCCGTTCAAAGGAAAATGACAAAGATTTGAGGGCATGCATCTGGAATGTGGGACCCTTAATGGAGAAGGTGCCTCTGCTCGGCTGGTTGATGTCCTCGGAAAGACTAAAGCTGACATCAATGCTATGCACTGGGCGGGAGAAAGTGGCAAACAAACATTGGGCCTTGCGACGTCTAAAGGAGTGCAATTTCGGTGATGGATTTATTGTTGGTGATAGACTTTGTCGTCGAATACTGTCGTTAAGCCGGGCAAATGACTTTCTCACCACAATCCACATCAAAGCGAGATTCTTTAACATTTGGTAAACCTGTGTCCACGCCACAACGAAAGAAAAGTACGACACGATAGAAGACCTATTTTTTGAATACAGGAGCGCTGCCTCTATCATGATATTAAAACCCGCATCTTTGGTCCCACTGACGCAAAATTCAGTTTTCACGACGAAACGTTGTAGAACGGACTGATTTGATCGGCTTTGCTGATACATGAAACATGGTAATACGCAGTACTAGGGTTCCAACCACACGTTTTCCTCCGTATCGACAAGCAAGAAACCAAACCGAGCATTTTGTTATTGATGGAAGACACTCTTGCAGTATTTCGGAAGTGGGTGCTGCAAAAAATGTGCCTATAAGCAAAGCTCATCGTCGAAAAGCTGCATTCACAACAGAAGGCCAGTTTATTCGCCAATCGACTCGCACACCTGCACTCAGACAGCACTCCTCACTTTTTTTAATCCAAGAACTGTTTTATTTTCAAAGCGGAAGTTATTTAATTATGATTTTATTTAAGTGTAAGTGTGTTTGACTGTGTTGGTCAATGCGATAACAAAATATTTAGCAATACACAACCAGAATTTAATATCCGTTCACTGTAATTAATGATAAATTGTGAAATAAATTGACTTGCGCCCTTCTGTCGTGAAACACCATCGTTAAGGACGAAGATGTGGCAGTCGCCATTAATGCTGCTACTGTTACCACGCTTCATTAACGGCCAGACAACAAAAGCCACATGACAACATATTTGATGAAATGCTGAACATAGGGAATGGTAGGAAACTTTGGCAACTTGCACTGGCGACAAGTGTTGATGTAATCAACAAAACGATGCTGTATTATTTTCGGACGATTTTCATTATGCCCGTCTCCGAATAAAACGCAGGCAAACAGTCAGTTGTAGGAGGAAAAAAATTAAGATAAAAGGTAGCAAATTATGGCAGTAGCAACCCTAACATCTCAACCAAAGAAACAAAAACAACCACACGGCATTGACACGTAATTGAGGTGGTAGTAAAATAAACTTCTACTTAGTTAATGAATCGATATTATGAGGAGTGGAACGAATGAGCTTAGAAACGAAATTTCTACTCCCCGATTTGGCAGTTTACTTACACATTTTGTTTTCCTTCAAACACTTAAGTTATATGACTTCCTCGCAATCTCTTTTATGAAGTGAAAATCTGACGGCTGTGTTTCCTCACGCTGTTGATATACAAAGCAATTAGCCAACGTTGCGTGTATTGATATGCGCGGCGCGTCTGGCCGAGGCGTCATTGAACTTATTCTGCAATTACCCCGCGTGCGATGGTTGAGACTGCAAAAGAACGTTGCGACTGTGTAAAAGTTACCAAACAAATTTTCAAGTTAAACGACATAATCCGCAATTAAAATATCGACAATGATGTGAGCGAAGGATAGGAGTGGCAATGGCCTATCAACGGTGACGACAGCAACATAAATAGAGCGCTTTCGGGCGCTGATGAGCCAGCAAGAAATGGTAAATAGCGAAAAGCGAAAAACTCAAACAACAACAAACATATTAGTGCGGTGAAAGTGACAGCCGGTGGGAGATACTGACACTTAAGTTAGGGAGAAATGTAAACTTCCAAGCTCGTTGAAAAAAAACCCAAAGGCCAAAACGGTTCTTCTCATGCAATTAGGCATAAAGCTTCGCTACGAAAATTGCCTGGTCTAGAAATATGGCTATATTTAACGACTTTAAAGTTTGTTGTTTATTTTCTTCAACAGGGTGGACTCACTACAAACTCATAATGCAGTAAGACAGCCAGCCAGCCAGCCGTCTCTGCTCTGCTCACGCTTACATTTATCGTTTGCGTTGGGATGCGGTGGCATGGAGACAATGCGCAAACTTTTCTTATAAAACTCAATTACAATTAAGCATTTAAGTTGCAAATATGTATGTATGTATGCACAAGTAGAATGAGAAAGTGACACCAACAACTGATGCGCAAAACAAGGGTCAGCAATTCTATTGGAGAGTAGACTACTTAAATAGAAGGCAGCTGATGAAGTTTCTTAGCGTGGGATTAATGTGGCGCTGAAGTTAAGCGATTGCGAGTAGGCGACAAATGAATGTAATGAAAATTAGAGTACTTTGAAAGTTTGTTTTCTTCAAAAGCACTGCGGAGAATCCTCAAATTGATAATTGTCGAAGGATCGTCAACTATGGGTTGCTTTGCTGCGGTCAGCAGAGTATGGAATACTCGTACGTATGGTATGCCCAACTCCTTTAGGATCTTAAAAATAAAATAAAGGCGTGGCTAACGAAGTAAAGTAAGGAGTAGAAACAAGTTCAATTGATTAGTAAAACAACTTTTTTAATACTTAAATGCCCAGAATTATAACAAGCAGCCGTTTTCGACATGGAAAGTAAAAAAATAACAGCTCTATTTCCGCGACAATCTTACAAGCTTACAATTTCTTAACTAAAATAATTAAAAAAGAGAGAGGAAAGTTTTCATGAATAACAGGATATTTAACTTTTTAATCCGTTGATTTTGAATGCCATATAAAGGCCAACCCTAATTCTTATATTTTTCATATGCTTGAATTTTTAGGGAATTATTACTATTTCTTATAATTCCACTAAATTCAAGTTAGACTCAGTTCATTGAATAAAAAAATAATAATAATAATAATTATAAAATCCTAACAAAAAACTTTTGACAATAATGATGACTGCAATATAGCGAGAGTACCAGTTTGACAGAATAAAACATAACCAAAGATCATAGAAAAAAGGATGCTGGTTATGTTTATGGCTCCCCTATATGTATTCCATGCTCTATGCTATGTGATAAAGAAAGTGTTACCTCACTTGTACCGAAAATTGTTTTTGTGCCAGAGTACGGGAAGACTCTTGTAAAATTAATAAAGAAAACCGGGTACAAATATGAGAAATCGGGACACTTATACGACCCGACTTTTAAAAAATATGCAGCGGGACAATTTTCTCAAAATCGGTACGAATGGTCACCCTAGTTATACCCGAGCGCACTTGTGCACAAGCGTATTATAACTTTGTTCACATAACGGTTGTTTGTAACAGGCAAAACGAATCGAGATAGATATAGACAAATGTATACATAAATGATCAGAATGGAAAGAGAAATCGATTAAGCGGTGATTGTCTGTCCGTCCGTCCGTCTGTGCAAAAAAATTTAAAATCGGACAATAACCATGCCGACATCTCATATAACGGTAATTTAGAGAAATACGAAATCTTCGATAAATT
>NW_016177341.1:0-8567 GCF_001687245.7 Rhagoletis zephyria | reverse complement strand
ATACTTCACTCTGCAATGGTGCTAATTACTCAGATAAGTCTTTTTAGGGCAAACTTTTAGTAAAATATTGGATTCCTATAAAAATATGTAAAATAGACTTGGCACCACAGGAAAAAAGATTATTTGCCTTTTATCCGATATTAGTAAATTTATGCCATTGCCTCCCCTTCACCCTCTACATAGATACTCTCTAATTTTCTTACCTGCGTAACAACATAGCTGCCCTTCCAGCTGAACAATGGCTTGTGAAACAGTTTAAACTGTAATCGCAGCTTGCCCATATCGTCTGATACGCGGAAACTATCCGCCAATGTGGTCAGCCAGTTGACCACATTTTCATTGGCATAGGTGATGAGACCCTGTCCGAACGGATGCTTGCCGTCCAATACGAAATTGATAATACCACGAACTGAATTCTCGGTCAACAAAGTTTCCTCATCCAAATGCACAATCCAATCGTTGTCGTTCAACACATTCACATCATCCTCCAGACAATATTGTAATGCACGTGACTTGAATAGTGCGCCAGTACGTGTTTTATACTCCTTCGGCACAACAATCTCACGTATACGTCGATGTTGTGCTAAATTAACTGGCTTATCGGTGACCACTTCGATGAGGAAATTCTCCAGGCCCGTATCCAGACATGTGTTCATGTTGCGCAACACATTCGTCTTAACCAAATCGGCAAAATCACCGCGCGTGACCACACGTATGCATATGAAGGGCGCCAAAATGGGGCTACCCTTTAGCACCACCTTCTCGGGGAAGGCATTGTAGAAGACGAGACCGCAAAAATTGAATAACACCTGCGGTAGCGTTAGGAAAGTGAGGAAACGTAGTAAGTACAAAAGTACGGAGGCCACTTGGCCGTACTCAATCCATGGATCGACGAGCGTAAATGAGTTCTCGTCAATTTTAATACCGCCGGAGAATACTTCAAATGTTATTATCACAATGAGAAGGAGTGTGCAATGCAGCAGATGCTTTGTGCTTGAATTCATAATGGCGCGGCTGTTGCGGTTGCTGCANGTGTGCAATGCAGCAGATGCTTTGTGCTTGAATTCATAATGGCGCGGCTGCTGCTGTTGTGGATTTGGTTCTGGTGTGGATGTTTATAATGACGTTCTTGAGATGAGATGCTTGTTTACTTTTCAACTTCTTCTTCTTCTTCTTCGGTGCGATGAGTATTGCTGCTTTTGTTGATAAGTTGTTAATTGAGACGGAACTGAGTGTGTGTGTATGAATGTATTTGAAATGATCGCAAAATTGCTTGTTAGCAGTTTGCTTATTTGCTCTGTGTTGCTTATTTTGTAGTTGCCTAGCTAGGATTTAAGTTCTTTGCGCTTAAGTTTCAAGTGCTTGCAGTTAAGATAGTATTTAGGCGTTTTTATTTATATTCTTTAATTTATTGTTTTACTTTGCTCGTATTTACTAGTGGTTGTTGCTTATTTTTGGTGCGATCTTTACGTGCGTAAGTGTATTTGCTTTTGATTATTTTTCTTTAGTTTTTGGTTTGTTAGCAAAAATGTCGACTTTTGAGTTTTCGTTAAATTTGTGCCTGCTGATAATTTTTGTTTGCCCAACAAACGAAGAAATCACGTCACATTCACGCTGCTACGGAGAGTGCAAATCTAAGCTTATACTTCGCTAACTATTCGGCTTATAAATCTAGGGTAACTCTAAGAGCTTATACTTCGCTAACTATTCGGCTTATAAATCTAGGGTAACTCTAATTACTAGAGTTGGTGCATTCGGTTTTTCGTAGAATTCCTTGCTTTTTACCATTAATATTTTTATTTATTTATTTTATTTTTTTTTTGTTTTGATCGTAGCAGAGAATTCGATTTGTGCGGGATTTGTGTTTTTGGATCGTACAATTTCAGCGTTCCTCGTTTTTTTTTTCTATCTCGGCCTGCCGGCAAGGGAGGGCGTGGTATAATATCTTAACTTAATGGCCCAATACTGTGTTTAAATCTCTTTGAAAGGCGTTTAGGAAAGCGGTAGTGCTATTAGAATGTTGCCCGTAGGATTATTACGGTGAAATTTCGTGTCATTCCTGCAAGAAAATAAAAAAGGAAAAGGTTATAATATTGTGTAAAATAAGTGTGCTAAATAAAAACTCTCAAATATTTTCTTAACGAGTTTGGCTCCGACGTGACCTTCAAAGTAATAAATCTTTTTAAAGTGGGATTCCCTACAGCAGCAACGACTAATCGTATTCTTTAAAAAATTGTTTAAGTTAATTTAGAGTGACTCTTAAGTTCAAAACAAGATAACAGCGATACAAAAAGTTAAAAAGATAAGAAATGGGGTACACATGCTTAATTACTTTAGTATTATCGCGGACTCAGAATTTCTATTCTTATACAGAGATTTAAACAAACATTCACATGTTGATTTATTTTTTAATATCCACAATGTTTTTCAATTAAAAATTTGTTTCCGTTCAGAGAGTTTTAGAAAAATTCCAACAAAATTTCAAACTTGTGATTCAAGTAAAAATTTGTTGATACAAAGTTTAGACAAATTAAAAAAAATTTCGTCAAAATTTCGATTTTTTCGTTTAGAATTTAAAAATTTTTTTGGGGTATCCAGTTTTATAAACCATAAATTTTAGTAAAGTACAAGGTAAAAACGCTTAAAAAGTAGTGGCCTTTGCTGCATAAGTACCCAAAAATGTTTTAAGGATTCAGAGTGAAAAGTTAGAAAAATGTGATGATTCTTTTTTTGAATCTTTCTAAACTTTTTACAAAGTCTGAAACTTTGCTTTATATGTTTTTTGCTAAAGCATAAAAATAATATTTTTTTATAAAAATAACAAAAAAATATTTAACTTGAAAAACATTGCGAATATTTAAAAAAAAATCAACGTGTAAACACTTTTTTGAGTCACTGTAGGTTATATGGACTGTAGTAAAAAACTTCCGTTTTTAAACGAAAACTTGTATTTTTAGTAATTTTAAGCGATAAGATTTCATGCAAACTTAAGAGAATCAATATTTGTTTGGTTAGTTTGTTGCTAACCGCTGATTTGTAGGATTTTTGCATTTATAAATTTTTTCATCGCTGTATTTTTTACACAATTACATCCTTTTCTGCGTTCGAACAACCTACTAACCATTTTCTCATTTTCTTTCGGGAACATCATATTCTACCTGTATACATGTATACATACATACATACATATTTTGGGTCTACAAAACGATGACTATTTTCAGTACAAATGATATTAAGTTGGCTGTTAGCGCTTTTGTTTCGAGTTAGGCGTTAGTGCAAGTTTAGCATATTTTTTATGCACGGAATGCGCGGCCTAAACTCCAGCTTTTTTTTTGTAAACGGCTTCTCGTTCAATTTTTGACAGAAAGTTTACGAGGCGTAAATTTTCGAAATTTAGGAGGCATTTATGTATGTGTTTCCATGAATACCCTGATTGTATTTTTTCTTTTATGTGCTGGAATTACTTATGCTTAGTTAAAAAACATTTTTTGACATGAACTATCTTTTTTAAAGAACTGTCACTATTGGTATAATTTCGGTTAGTTGATTTTCAGCCTATTCGATGGTGAGCGCTTAATACTTGCTATTCGACAACCAAAAAATTAACAAATTTGCTGACATTGTCCCACAAATGCAGAGGCCTACAGTTTTAGGCAGATACCGAATTCAAATATTTAATTTTACTAGTCGGCAACGAATTTCGCCTGCTATTTACTATGTACAATATTTAATACCAAATGTTTTCTTATCAAATTAATGAGTTAATTCTACAGACATAACGGTAACTAAGTGACACTTTGCTGTAAACACAAACTGATAGCAAAGTAACGCATAGAAATTTGAACTTTGAGATACTATATGTATACATACAAATACATGTAAGGAAAAAAAGAACACAAGTGAAGTAAGCAATGCAGAGTGCGAGGCATTCGGATATTAATGAAGTCAGCAATTTTGCAAAACCTATCAGGCTGATCTCTTATCAAAATGCCTTAGATACTTAGAGATTAAGTTGCATCTGTAATATTGGCAGACATGTTCAGCAATAAAGTCGTTTAAAAACGAAGAGATTACAGCGAATACAAAAAATAATTATTGTTAAGAAAAAAATAATAATAACAAACATAACTCTACTATAATGAAGCAGTTGCCAACTGAGCTTTCCTCTAATCTAGCGTTTTCCCTCTGATTCTAAGCAGAGAACAAGAAACGCCTTCTTCTGAACTGTGAGATTAAAGTCCATGTTAAAGTTTGAGAAAAAGTGATACGGCGCCCGCGTCTTCTTCCAACAAAAAAAAAAAAAAACGATAAGCAAATAGTATGTAAATATAATATAAACCGCCCACCAGATCTCGTTTTCATTTTTAATATGTAGATATATATATATATTTTAAATAATATAATCTAAAAACTAAAACAAAATTAAATTGAATAAGAAAAAAATAAATAAAAAAGGAAAAAATATAATAATAACTCCTGAAAATTAAAAAAATAAACGTTTCTAAAAATTAAGTGCAATTAAAAAAATATATTTCTTTTTAAAGTACATAATAAACTAACTTAACTCTGCAAGACTATTTTTTGTCAACGCCACGCGTTTATGGAATTCTATTCCAGCTGCTACTCGCTGCAGATTAAACAAGGGTAACTTTAAGAATGTGTTGTTTTCCTACTTTCGTCAAAAGGTTTTTGTGCTCTGAGTTCTGCTATCTGCTAGGATTACCATATGTGTATGTATGTATGTATGTATCTACACATGTTTACGTTTGTCTCGCTGTGTTTTTATTTAGATAATAATGTTAGTTTTTAGTCTTAGGATTAGTTGCATTTTTCTTTTTCTTTTATTTTATTTTTAATTAGTTATTTATTTATTTATTTTTTATTAATTGTTTTTCTTTCGTTGCTTTATGTTTGCGCTTTATAATTACCGTTTTACTATAAAATAACTTTTAGATCTTATTGTACTACTGAATTTGTTTAATAAATGAAATTAAATCAAAAAATAAAGAAAATCTAAAAATAAAATCAGAAAAAGAAAAAATAAATAAAATAATTTTCAAAAAATTTAATTAAATCGAAAAAAATATATGTATATGTTTTTCACTCAAAACAAAAAAAACTAGTAACTAGTTGCAAGGTTGGCGTTTTCGTACTTTTTTGGATAGTTCTCTCATTGAGAGCAATTCTTGGAAATTAATTTACTGACAAGTTATTGGATCTTTGTTTAAGTGAACACATGTTATCGTTCCTACTGCATTTCAATTGTCTTATAAGACTTTCAGCTATCTTTGCAAGAATTGCTCTGTAAATTTATAACAGCGCCCTTGTTTTGTATTAGTAGATTTTTCTACGGCGTTAGTCGCCTTAAAACACACACACACATATGTACATACTTAGTCAGCAAATTACACATCCATTCGATAAAAGCATTATCGCACTTTTATCAAATAAAATGGCCCACCTACCGATGCACTATGGGTAAAATTACAACTTTTTTTGGCCAAAATCCTTAAAACCATAAAAATGCAATGCTAATTGAAGCTCACAAGCAAATATGGTGGAAATATTGACAACTTCAAAAATTTTCCGCAGTCATGATTATTGTTTTATTAAACTTATATTTTTTGTATTCCAAAATAATTTAATTATAAGCATTAGCGAAGAAAGTATTATAAGAGAAGTGCATGAAATCAACGTTAAAAATCCCAAAATACAATTTTCATCTTCAAATTCACTTTCATTAATGTGCGAATCTGTATCTGTATCTGCATCGGTGGTTATCCGCGGGTGAATTTGAAATTTCAGGTGCTGATAGTGATGTGCATTCAATAATATCACAGCTCAGCAATGTTCCTCTTTCGCCGAAGACCTTTTATTAAAAGCTCCTCGTGGACGACCGCCCTTTGGATTTGGCGGCGTTTTTAGGTCTTCAACAGCTGTTTCGCCTCTTAACCAGTCTTAAATTTTGTCTTAAAACTTTTCAAACATCTATGTACCTTTAACGACTTTGAGTTGATATTTTTGGCAATACTCTTAGAACTTTAATTCAAAAGGTCTTTGTAGCTATCCGAAATATTTGTGTATCCCATATTTTTAAGCAAATGGTTAAATAGGGAGCTTTCCTTTGCTTTTGTTGTGCACTCTGCGTGCCATACTTTGAATAAGATCTCAATGGGTCAACACCTGCACATATCTGCAAATGAAATTACTGATTAATTGTCTTGGGAATCGATGTACGTAGCTATCTGTAATGGCTTTACGTAATGCATTTTAGTGGAAATCGTTTAGATACACGATATTATAGGAGATTTATGTATTTTTCTCTCTCAAAATAACTTGTTCATTGAAATTAGATTTTCTTCAATCGTTTAGCAGTCAGCGGAAAATATTTAACACTTAACTTTTTTTCTTACCACTTTTCGCCATATGGATACTCTTTTCCACTTGTGAAAATAAATATCGAATGATTGCTTTTACGTGGACACAAAATATCACAGCTTAAAAAACTTTCTTTTTTTTTTTAATAATTCACTAACTGCAAGTTCAAGAGCCTACATCTTTGTGATTTTCCATTACAAATCAAAAATAATTTTCGATTTGTCAGGTCTCATGTATCTATTTTACAAAATCATTAATAGAGTTGCCAAAGGATGTATTTTGATACGAGAGTTTTGGCCACAAAATGGGCTCATTTTATCCATAGTGCGATGGGTCAACCAGCCACACTCAGTGGAAGTGCACTGAATAATCCAGTGCAAAAGTTCCCCGCTGTTTGCGCCCGCTGCTGGATTACCCTTAACAGTTCGCGTGTGAAGCAAGTCACATCGTACATATGTACATATGTACATACTTACATGTATATAAACACGCAAATACCAATGGAACATAATAAATCAACTACTCCAACACAATTGGAGTCCATTGTCAGCAACAATAAATATATACATACAAGTAAGCAAGTGTGAAAAGAAGTCATGAGCGCTGCAATTTTAATTTGATTATTTCCCTGTTCAAGTTATATTTAATGACACCAGCGAGCACCAGAGTAAATAAATATGTATGTAATAAGTGGACAGGGAGTCACTTAACTAGCTCAAGGGAGCTCGAATGTATGCAAGAATCAAAGCGAAGTAGACATTCTGGTGCATTCTGTTCGTTTGCACTGATAATTCTTTGGTAAGTACATAAATGCATATCGTCGTTTAAAGTACAAAAGCGCGTATCGTCATTCTGCAAACCGCGTAACTGAAATTCGCTGTCAAAAATTGGATTTGCTCTTGGCTCAATCATTACCCATTCGTCCTGAAATATACTAGCCAGAAAAGCGATTGCTTTATAAAAAAGAGAACCAGTTTGAAATATGAGTGTTTTTACGCTCTAGAAAATAATTTATGCAACTTCACATACGGGGTTTTGCATTTTCCTGATACGCGGTTTTGTACTTTAAACGACGGTATATAGAAATGTGTGTATGTGATTATACAAACATATATGTATGTATATACTTATGTACATAAGTAGATACTTATATATGTACATATTTACGAATTCAAAGCTTTGCTTATTGGCGGTGCCACTTGCTGCTGACTAAGTAAGTGGTGATCGTTAGGAGGGATTACTTTTGTGTTGTTTCAGCAATTAGTTCGTTAGATCGTAAACAAAACCTAGTAAACCTAGAGAACTTCTGAATTAATTTCGAAAGGAATACGGCACAAAGGTATGTACACTCACCAGAATATGTTTCCGTATAGTGGTTTTTTTTAATATTTGCAATGTTTTTCGTAATAAATTTTCTTCGTTAATTCTTAATACAAATATAGTTCGTTCTGCATTAAATGACAGAAATTAATGTTTCAAGTTTTGTACAAAATTTGAGAAAATTCGACAAATTTTCACCAAAATTTTTTCGAATGTTTTTAGTTATGCAATTTTGTAGTTCACTCAATTTCCATATAATAAAGTGCAAGTTTTAAGTGGCTATAAGCTACCGTTGATTTTTGAAATTTTTTTTGCAGATGTCGCTCACTTCATAAAAAAAATTTTGTTTAAAAGTTCAAAATTTGGTTGAAAATTTGTCGAATTTTCCTAAATTTTGCAAAAACTTTGAATTATTAATTTATATTTGATGCTGAATTATATTTCTATTAAAAGTTAACGAAAAAATTTATTACGAAAAACATTGCAAATCTTAAAAAAAAAACACTGTACGAAAACATATTTTGGTAGGTGTATATATACGGTGACCATGCGTCCTGTATTATACGGGACGGACCATGTTTTTTGACCAATTGTCCTGGTAAGTAATTTATTTTATACGGGATGCCAAATGTTCTGTATTTCTTTAACTGTCCTATATTTGTCCCGTATTCGGTCATCGTTATTTCGACGCCTTAACAGCTCACTAAAATAGTATGCCTACATATGAACCAGTTTTAAATGATGATGGTATGTGATCATAATTTTCTCCATAAACAGTTATTATTTCCTAATCTGAATGCCTGTGCTTCGAATTGATGAGTGACCAAAATAAAAAATAGGACCCTACATTTTAACAAGTTTTGCTATTT
>NW_016177340.1:0-8568 GCF_001687245.7 Rhagoletis zephyria | reverse complement strand
ACGTTCCAAAAATTTGCACCTTCTCTATCTATCTAAGTTCTCTGCTTTCACACACACCACAGATTAGCCAAACTAACTTCCACTGCAAATGCCCACTGAATACTGAAAAATCCTACACTCTCACATCTTGACCGATTGTTCACCTGGAAAAAACATCTCGCCATCAATTTAAAAAGAGTAAAAACACTGAAAAGAACTTAAAAACTCTTTCACATTAAATTAGTTTGTATGTATGTACTTTTACTTCAAAATTTTAAAGCACCAGATCACGCTGCAAAAACTTCAAAGTAAGAGCAGAAGGAACATATGGGAAACGGAAGTGAATTTGTGCTGGAAAATGTGAGAGCGAGCAATTACGTGTTTCCGGCGCTTAAAGCTTTGTATCATGAGAACGGAAGAGAGCACTTAGAAAACGGAAATAAATTTAGTATACATATCTTACTCGTGCAATCTTCACGCTGATGAGTATTTTCAAGCGATAGTGGAAAAAATATTTACTCTGCCGAGAAAATAAAAATCCCTTAAGAAAACTTCATAACTATATAATAAAATATTTCTAGGTTCTTAGAGGTGTTTGCCCGCGCGCCAACTAAAAAATATATTTCGTTGGATGCCAACAAAAGGATAAGTTCTATGATTCGCTGAGTATGGACCTCACGTAGGTATGTACATTAGGGTGGTCTAAAAATGCAAGTGTAAAAGTAAAGTCGGAATTTTAATGCAGAAACCCCTTAGGATTATTCTATACCGAAAAAATATATTCCTCTTTTTTTAATTTTGAAACCAAAGAGCTCAAAGTTTTCCACGTGTTTTATACGAAAAAAAAACAACTTTTCGTAGAAATGGCATAGAATTCTTGAAAATCAATATTTTGCTATCAAAAAACCCTGTTTCTTTTCAAGAGATTCCCAATAACAATACCCAATTGTTTATTTAACCATTTCGTGGTAACTATATTTTATAGGTACGCCAAAACTCCTAGAAAATACAATGGGGGGACCAATAAAAAATCTTTAGTTTTAAAATATGGTTAAATAAACAACTGGATATTAATACTGAAGGTCTCCTGAAGAGAACCAGAGTTTTCCGAGTTTAAATATTTTTTGATTTCAAAATAATGAAGTAGGGGTATATTTTCTCGGTATAGAAAAATCTGACTTTACTGGGCCACTCTAATGTGCATATGTATGCACTGCTCGGTCCCTTAATTATTTTTATTTACAAAGTATGTCAATATATGCACCCTTGTATCAAGTATGCGTATGTTTGTACATACACACATATCTATGTAGCTCACTCTTCTTGGCCTTATTTAAAGCGCAAACACACACGCCCACATACTCTCCACCTCTCTATGAGTGAGAGTTCATTTCCGTTTCCCGTGCACTGTTCATCCGCTCTTGAAATGCTTGTTTTTCTGCGCAATCGGTTAAATGAATTTCCAAATTTGCACATTAAGAGTTTTAAAGTGTTTAATCTTCATTCTAACTCTTTTCAAAGTGAGGACCTGGAAAAATAAATATTTTTTAATAGCAAATTAGCTGTAATGGACTGAGAGTGTAGATTTATTTTCAGTATTCAACAGAATTTTGCCGCGGATATATTTACGTTCGTATGGTGCGCGTATTTAGTCCGATAAGCAGGAAAATATTTTGCAAAAGTGTTAAAATAATTTATTTAATTTGTATTCAAATGTGCAGAAGCATTAAAAGTGCAAGTAGTGATAAAAAATATAAATAGTGCATTTTTTTTCATTGCTGCTAAGAAATTAAGTGAAAAATTGAGATTCGTGTGTTCGCCACGAAGAAATGGGAAGCCATCTTGTGGTCGTATCGCGTGGGTTCGGTAACGTGCATATCTACATACATACATATGTACACTAGTATGTAAATGTTTGCGCAAACATAAGTATATACGTTTATATGTACATATTTATGTATCTTGTCATATTCATACATACATATCCATACCACCCAACGCAAAAAGATATTCGTTAGCCAGCACATATTATTGATAATTTGATTCTCCGTTTTCATTGGAGAATTTCATATGATTTTAACACCTTGTCATTCGGCTAGTGGAATAATATGAGTAAGTTGTTGAATACCAGAAACCAAGCAATTAATAAAAAAATGCAAGTACGAGTGAATTTGGTAAGTAAGAACATACTTTTACATTAAATTAAATTAAATTAAACTAAATTAAATTAAATAGAATAAAATAAACTCTATTAATTTTTCAAGAAAGAAAAAACTTCCTAAAGTCATTTCCTTGAACACATATTTTGCAAAACTTTAAACACAACATTTCGCTTTTTTAAAGCAAAACAAAAGTATCCAATTTTACGACGTTAATCAAAAGTTGTTACAGATTTTTTTCTAATTTATTTTTAAAATTTTTTTCCATACTACACTGTTTTGTGTTATTGTAGGATTTTAAAACTAGATTCAAGTGCCATTTTTTATTACATGGTAAGTTATATGTATATGGTTATGAGGGGCTATAAGGTCACAACTTTAATTATTTTTTAATATTTCTATGAAGCTTATATAAGACTAATTTTTATTGAAAACGAAAGCGTATAATTCATATTTTACAACACAAAATCATCGTTCGTGAAAATTAATGTTTTTGGTAAAAACTCATATTTGATTGCACAAAGTAAAATAGAGTTCTTTTTTCACTGTCCCATCAGTCACATTCAATCAAATGATAGTTACATAAAACTAAGAAATCGTTTGGTATTATTGTTAAAGCAATTTTATACATTAGTTATCGTTCTATAAAAAAAAATTACTTCCGCTGTTGTATAAACTCCGACGACATAGTTATAATTAAGAATTCACCTCATTCTGCAATAAAATGTCCCACCAGTCACAATGGAGTGGCCCTTTATCAGAAAAAAATTTGTTTTAATCCTTTCCAAAGCATCTCAATTTAGTAAACCTAGCCAAGAGTATTGCGTAGTTATTTTTCAGCTGGATCAATTGGCCCTTTTATATTAATGATCAAATCTCACAAATCAGAGTCTAGGCTTAACTGCGGGCGCCATTGCTTTGTAGTCTGTTAGATAAATATGAATATTGATATTTTTGCTGATCCTTATCGTCTTTTTTCTAAAACACTGAAAGAGGTCGTTAAGTCAAAACTTAAAACCTGCTAAAAGCCGAGAGATATCCTGTCGATCTGTAATTATTTATCTGTTTAAACAGGGTTCTTGGGGTTCTTGAAACCAAAGTTTTAAATAAATAATATTCTAAACTATTTACATAGCTAGCAGTTCTCATGTCAGCATCATACAAATATTTTACAACGGATACATACATATATAGGTATTCTTAATCACGATACTGAAGAACAGAGTTTTTGTTAAATTAAAACAAAATGAACTATCAGCAATCAGTTGCTGCTACAAGAATGAGCAAACATAGTTACAAACAATAAGATACTGGGCAGTATGTTGAACGCAAACCCAATGGGCTGCTCATTTACCCTAAATTACTTCCCTTATAAGGTAATGTTGCAGACAGATCGACAATCGGCGTTCTTGTAACTACAAACATACAAACATACTACCATCGAGGGGCATATTCCCATGCAACTGCATACCGTCATATTACATATAAGTGGATAAAATATGTTTTTAAGCACATATATATACATATATATTTAATAATTTCAACTGCAAAATGCGCACACCATCGACAAGAGCAAATAGACTGCATGTGTATATATTAATGTACCAGAACAGATATTTTGCCAGATCAGGCAACTATCCGGCTATCTGACTGCTTGTTTGCCCATTTTTGGTCAAACAAAATTGACAATATGTACCTGTCCATGTTGCGCACAGCTGCATCGACTGTCTGCGACTGCCAGCGGCAGAATGTGAAAGACGCGCCGCCGCTGCAATCATCAGACAGCTTTCACGTGTGCAATGGAAAGTAAAAGCCTACAACAATGGCCACTTAAGAACATTGTTATTAGCCATTAGTGGATTATGTGCACGTCCAAGACGCTACATGACTCTTTAGCCACTACTGCTGCTGCTGCTTACTTAGTTTGTTTCTACGTAATCGATATGTTCCTTCGGTTGAGATATGAGTAATCGTGAGGCGCATAAAGATTGCACAATGAGCAAATGATTCTAAGCTAGTAGAGTGCAGCCGATTGCTATGATTTGAGTAGTATACTGATACGATCTTTAAATAAAAAATCGGAGAGGGGGAGGTAACACAGCGCCACAAAAAGAAAGGGTCATGTACTTCTGACAGGAGTACCCTAACCCCATTTGTTTTGGTGTCCCGAACAAGAATCTGAAGTCCGTGTTGCTCGATCACGTCAGGATTTTTTCCTAGCCTCAAAATGCATGGGGGATCTTATTTGACATGCACCTTTTTTGATGTAAAGAAAAAATTCTGACGTGATGGAATAAATCGAGCTTCAGATTCGTGTTCAGGTCACCAAAACACAAGGGGCAAGATATTCCTGTTAAAAAAGTACATGACACTTTTTTGTGTGGTCCTATGTAATTATAGGATTTCTGTAATCTAAAACTCCATTAATACGAAATGAGGTGCAATGAACTTTTACTCCTAATACATGTAGCTTGGCTGCATTGCTTTTTCGGATGAGATACTTTCAAGGTTTAAGCGTTCATAGCCATCGGTTTATCGAAACTAAGCTCTCCATCGCAGTTCAAGTCCTTTGGGGACATATATACGTAGATGGAGAGATGAATTGGCGAAAACAGAGCCGTTTTCGAAACGAATGCACTTTCTGGGGAGGAGGAGATACATTTGTCGCTACTCAATCTCTTAAAACAGCGAGATAACTTGTGGTTACATTAGCGAGAGTTATGGAAATGTTTTATTTTTATTTCTTGGTGTTTCGTTTCGATTTCTCACATCAGAAGCCTTATAATCAAGTAACCAACATTTTTTGAAATCGAACAGATTTTATGGATGAAAGAGCATCAAAATCTAGCGCTAGCAGATCTTTTGGAAGCTTGCTCCTGAGGGTTAGGTTAGGTTAGACAGCAGCTCTGGCTAAAGAGTTTACGCAAAGTCCGCGGAAGTCCATTAGGATGCCCTGCAGAAGGTTTCCCTATACCTATACCTATCTTCTCTATTTAACTATATCTAATCGAGTTTTCCTTAGGCTGTTTAAGCTCTTGAAAAATTGTTTCCCCAACAATTTTAGGTATCTTCTCCGGAGGGCTGAACGTTCAGGTTAGAGAGCCTTAACAAACTCTGTGTTCTTCGTATTATTGAGCAGTGGCCAGAGTGAACGCGATAAAACACAGGTGGTCAGATAAGCTGTTGCTAGCAGCTCAGGCATCTCCTCAACTTGTAAAGATAGGAATCGCATGTTGAGCGACCCTAAATCTATTTCAGATCGCTTTCTCGTGCATTCCTTCGCAGAATATCACTGTGTCCTGGGATCCATTAAAGTTTACCTATGTGCAGTGCATAGTGAGTTACATATGTAGTTGTTGCCAACTCCGAGGCCTTAATAGCATTTTGACTATCGACAACGCAGACTTTTTTAGTTGGAGGTAAGTTTTTCGCACCTACCAGCTTCTCAACCATATCAATTGCCTCTATCTCAGCTTTGAATATGATCCAGTAATATTAGATTCTAACTATAAGACCCTTTCAAAGATAATTTCTGGGAGAAGATGCCTAATCCTGTTCCAGTATTTATTTTGGTGACATCTGTGAGGATCGGTATTTGGTGTTGTTCCTATGAATCCCTACTCATTTTCATATTTATATCCACCTTCGTATTCTTATTAACTTACAAAATTATATCCTCTAAAAACCAAAAATAGTCGTGAGCAACCACTACGAATATGTTCTTAGATTACCATTAGCCAACTTCATTGAGCTTTATTCCATCTTACACCATGCTTTCCCACCTGCGAATACTCTCTATAATATGGCTCTAGACGGTTAGTTAAGCTGTTAGCCGTTTTTCCCAACAACCCAACAAGCATTAAAAGATAGCACACAAATTACCGCATCTTTAGCGCCCAACTCTACATATCTCATCTAATGTACTGGCAGCTGCAATTAAATGCATACTTGCAAGCAGTCTATGCCACTTTGCCATTGACATTAATCACCTAGGCTCATCAGCAGAAAGAAAGATAGCGTTGCACACAACCTGGCCAAGAGTTTGGCTGGTTAAACTATCCGCTTCATTAGCTTCCACCACGACTTCATACATAAGTATTCACTGACAGCAAGTTTACATTTGCACATATCGAGAACTATGGTGATTTTATATTCAACCGCATGGCTCAGCGCTACTTTGGAGTCTACACTGATGCAGCCATAGCCCATGTCACGCCATGATTGTAATCATAAGTCACATGTCGTTTAAGTCTATGGCTGCCATCTGAGTTAACTAAGGGTCGGACAACCAGCCGCGGCATAAAGGTATATATGCATGTATGCACTCGTACATATGTATATGTGGAGTGTACTCTCAGCCTCACCTTCTTTCACCTCTTTTAATCTATTTCTCCACTTTTTGTCTGGCTTGTTTTACTTCTTTTCTTTTTTTAANAATATGGCTAGTACATAGCGCACAATATTGGCATTAGAACGCTGCAGATGTCGGCATTGGCGGCAGGTAACGTTCCTGTTGGTATGCTTGTCGTCGCCGCAAATGTGTTGAACTGATGTGTCGGCGGCACAGCATGGGAGCGATAGCTGAAGTTAATCATGGAGTTTATTTTATAACTTATTTGGTAGTGGGGTATTGGTAGTATTTTGGTATGAGAAAAAAAAAGCTTGGGAATATCTGCTGGTGGTGCTCTATCAAAAAAAAAATGTGTAGCAGCAACTATTTAATTTCAGGAATAATTTCGGCAGCCCATTTCAGATGTGCCAGCAAAAACCGATCGAACAGCGTGGCGCCTAGTATATACATACATAATTGTGTTTAAGATGAATAGAAAGCTTATTGAGACAGTGAGGTGTAAAAAATTATGTTCCATTCAAATTTGTAGCTTGTGCTTCACAGCATCCTTTACATACAGCCAAAAGCTTAAGTTCAGGCCAGACTTTGGTAATTTCGTGAAATAAACTCTAGGCAAATTTTTGCATATTTAAATTTTAGCCATTCATATTATGTGAACTTAAAATTTAAATGTAATGTTAAATCGGAAAATTACTCAGAAATTCGAAATAAAACACTTTAGATTACGAAAAATTCCGAATATTTAACAAAAATTCAAGACATTGTCTCTTACGCCGACGATTGATCGATCATGGCGACTGTACAACCCTAACGGCTTTGTCCCCGTGGACCGACCCTGTAGAGGCTGCACGCTTCTTAGGGCTGCCGTTAGTGGAACTCGACGACAACGAGTGAGATAGCAACATTAAAAAATCTCGAAAAGCTTTCAAAATTCGGTTAAGATCCTACATTTTCCCAAATAGAAAAATAGACAATGCCGAAAAATATGCTATGTAGAAAATCTCAAAAGGCCTCAATCAAGAGCCAAAAGCATTTTCCAAAATATCCTGGAATCCCGAAAAATATCGTAATATTCCTACAAAATCTACACCAAAAAAAAGAAATCAAAAAAGTACCGAAATTTCGGGAAAAGTTAAAAATTTTGAACAGTCCCAAGAAAATACCAGAAAAATCTCAAAAAGTCGCTTCACATTCGATCAAACAACAGGCTCCTTTCTTCGCCTATTCGATATCTCTATGTCCGGGAGTTCTGGCAAAAAATATGATGATTAACTGAGACGCTGAGTGTAATTCCATTTCGCAATCCTTTACCAGCTTAGTTTTGAAAAATAGAGGACGCAATTTTCTTTAATTGCTTCCAGGATCTTTCGCTTGGAAGATACTGTATCCCTTCCTAAACGTTGAAAGAGAGCGATATAGCGATTCTCGGAACTCCAATTCGTCGATGTAGCGAGAGAGAGAGATGCTTTACCGGCCTTTCCGTCTTAGCTCCATATTTTTTCTGGACGTAAATCGATCTTGTAAGTAACTGCTGAGATCAAGGTTGGATGTCTTATACTCTAATTGAGCTTCGTTATCAATCAGTGCTCGATGTATCTTTGTATCCCACAGCCTTAACTCTCCTGATTGCCGGGGAGACACACCCGTTACATCTGTATCTGCTGATCTTTTTTTTTTGCTAACTACTCACATAATTAGGCCTGGTCACGAAACTCGTTAGAATTGGTCCGATAATAGCATGAATCATCCACATCATAAATATAGTTTGTGGTGTCCAGATTCACTGACGTTTCTCCGGCATGTGTGAATGCTATATGCTTCGCGTCTTATTCATACCCGAGTTTCTGTTAGCAAGCAATGACATTGCAGCAACTAACAATTTCTAATTAAAAACATGTGGCAACTCTCAAAATGCTCAAAACTAGGGTAGGGAGTATCCGTGTATCCGTCTGTATATCAGGTCAGAATCCGTTCAGTGCATTATCCGTATGTCCGGTTAATATCCACTCACTTTTGTTTTTGTGATATCTAGTTAATATCCATTAATTTTGCTATCTTGATATCCGGAGAATATCTGTT
>NW_016177339.1:0-8570 GCF_001687245.7 Rhagoletis zephyria | reverse complement strand
GTCAAGCCAAGATTGCCAGCCATTAGCGTTGATGGTCTTCAACAGTAGCTGTTGCGACTGCTGGTGGGTGGGTAGCCTGGTCGGCCGGGCGATCGGTGGTGCAACGGGGCGTATGCGGCCGCTCGTTTATGAGTTTGCCACTGCTGGTTGCATTGTTTATTGTTGTTGCTGCTGTTGCTGTTGCGGCTCCGAAGGCAATCAAGTGATTGCTATTAGACCACAGGGTGACAAAGGCATGTTAATGGCCAAACAACAACACCAACTCGAATAACAATGGCAAGTAACAACAATGTAAACAAATAGTATGCAAGCTGAAAATAAATGAGCCAACTTATTTTCTTGGCTTCTTCCTGAGCCAGTGACCAATTTTTGTGCTTTGCAATTTTCACATTTTCGTTTACACTTTTTTTATTTGCACATTTTTTATTGTTGTAACAGGCGTGCATTTGAAAGCTACAAAAGTGGGCGTGTTCGACAATCGCTAACGCTTTTGCATTGTTGCTGAGGGCGTGAGAAAGTATGTATGTATATATGTATGTATGTATACTTTGTTTGCTACAAAGGTAAAATGCTGCTAATGAAGTTGCCTTTTCTCGATTTGCGCTACCTTCATTTGCTCAATTTTCCCGACTGTTTTTTTGCCAGTTGTGGTGTGCGGTAGGTGGTTAGTTAATACCCGCAATTACGGTTGTTGTATATACCGTAATTTGTGGTGAGTGTTGACACACATTTGCCAAGTCACATCAGGTCGATACTCAGATGATTGCTGAGAAAGTATGCTGCTGTAAATTACTTTTTACATACGTATTCGTTAGCGGCGTATGTATGCATGTGATGAGAGGCCTTTTTATGGTTTAAAAAAATTAATTTTCAACAAATAAAGAAGGCTAAGGGCAAAGCGAAGCTTTCGTCATGGACTTGGCTGCAAACACAAAACTTGCCGTCAGTAAAATGCGGAAAAAATATTTGCTCAATTTTATTTAAAAAAATTAGTGGTAAAACTCGATTTTTTTTTGAATATTTTGATATCTGGCAAGGCGAATTCGTGTAAGGTGGTGTAGCCGGAGCAGCTTATTTCAAAACGAATTGCGCCCATGGTCAAACTCGTGTTTTTTTTGTTCTAACTGTCATTGTGCTTATAATTTATTAGTGTAGTTTTTGTGCTGCCACTATCACTTTGTATGAATTAGGATCTGATTTTTGAGTTAGCTTCAATTAGTTCTCCTGATATGTAAATATGTACACATAAACGTATTTTTTCACAATGTAATATTTAAAATGTACATATGTATGTATGTATGCACATATGCATAAAATTCGGTTATTTTTTGGATACTTTCGATACGCTCTTATAAATGTTTTTCTGGATAGCTACTTGAAATTTGCTCATGAGAATAGCGGTACCCGGGATTGCGTCGAGATTTGGATTTGTGCTCGTTTTCCTGGGTATCGAAATACTCGAGAATGTGCAAGCAGAAATCGGCATCACTAATAAAAATGAAGTTTTCTGCTGAAATTTTACTCCTTACTTCAATTTTGTGTAACTTATCTCACAAGTTACTTATATTTACATACAAAAATGTATACATAGCCGTTTTTTGATTTTTTTTTTTTGTTTTAATAACAGGGTTAAGCAATACGCGCTTCTACTCCGCAGAGCCTGGGTTCAAGCGCTGTTCAAAGCAACATCGCAAAAAAATTTTGAAAAAAGGTTTTTCCTTAAGAACGGTTACCCCTCGGCAGGCAATGGCAAACTTCCGAGTGTATTTCTGCCATGAAAAACAGCTTCTCATAAAAATACAATTGCCGTTCGTAGTCGGCATAAAATTGTTGGTCTCTCCCTTTGTGTGACAACATCAAGTTGCACGGCACAATTCGGAGGAGAAGCTCGGCCAAACACTAACATTATTCAGTTGTAGAAGAAGTTATATATTTTAAGAAAAGATCTTTGGATTGGTATCATCAGTTCTCAGATATCTGCTTTATTTGCCGAGATATTGATTCAAGTTTTATGGCTAATTTAGTAGAAATTTTAATTTCTTATTTTTTAAATATTTTACTTTTCGCTAATTTTTCATAAAAATATGATTAATTCTACAACAAAATCCCCCAAAAATCAGAGTATCAAACCTTATGCAAAGTAAAAAAAACTGCAAATTTTCATCCAAATATTAAATTTATCAAACATTATTTTATTTGGAGAAAATGAGCGACAACTTCAACGAAAAATAAATTTAAAAATCAATGGTAAGTGTTAAGTAATAAAAATTAAATTATTTAAGAACATCGTGAATCAGTAATATACTCCGAGACTTTGGAGGACGTCTATCGTTGCGTATTTGAGAAATTGCATTCCAAACTTTAATCCCGATTTCCCAAATCCTGGCGAAAGTAAAATGCGACAATCTTTTACCCAGGCGACGATATGTAAAATCTTTAAAGAATTTCATGCAGTGGTTATAGCTTGTTTCGCTAATGATTTGAAAGAAAATTACATCAATTGCATCTCTAACTTCCAAAAAAGTTACGAAGATCTTTCTATACTTATCACTCCAAAATTCCACGCTGTCTTTTTCCATATCGAAGATTTTTGTTGAAGGTAAGAAGTAGGTTTAGGCTACTGAATATTCAGAGGAATCCATGGAAGTAGTCCATTATTAATAAAAGTTTTTCAAAGATAATTTCAATTTGATGAGTTTTCATGTATGTAATTACTTTTGTATATACTAAGCTGCTTCGAAAAAGGGAAATTGCACCGGGGACATCGTAACAGGATCAAAAGTTGGTTAAATTTGTTAAAAAGTACAAATGAAAAAATATATGACAATCGTTGAAGATTAAAACCCCCCTGTAAGTGGAAAATCGAGATGCCATTTGCAACTTTGTAAAAAATTCAAATTTGTATACGATTTTCATCTTAGAGGTGGAGGTGCCATTCTTCATGGAATTGTTCGTGGGAACTTTCCAATATATTTAACAAACTTCTGATCCTATTACGGAACATTTTTTTTTCTCGAAGCAGTATATTCAATACTTTAATATACTTGGTGACTCTATATGAATGAAAATTCTGCAAGCAATTCTTAAGAAAGATTCTAATTTCTCAAAAAGGGCTCCATAGGTGATTTGGATTCTGGCTCGAAATATCTTCAAATTTGAACTAGAGTACAATCTTGAATGAATTTAGTAGTTGTTTTGAATTTTGGTAATAACTTGTTTAAGCTATCCCTGTGTGTATATGATTTTCCGTAAGCTAAACACTTTTGCAAGAGTATAAAACTACCCTGCAAAAATTTCAAGACCAGGAGGTCTACTGGGACGTAGTTTTAAAATATGTGCAAAAGGACTAGGTTGCATACTAATTACTTGTTATTCTGACCTGGATCACTTCAAACGTAAAAAAAAAC
Organism: Rhagoletis zephyria; assembly: GCF_001687245.7. Classification (NCBI taxonomy): domain Eukaryota; kingdom Metazoa; phylum Arthropoda; class Insecta; order Diptera; family Tephritidae; genus Rhagoletis; species Rhagoletis zephyria. The sequence continues at coordinate 5,163 of NW_016177339.1, read as the reverse complement.
GGGTATATGTGGTGACCACCACCTCTTCGTAGCCCATCGGTAATATGACTTGGTTTCCGAATGTGCCAAGGTCCAAAAGGAGTAGTTAGTAGTCCAAAGGAGTAGGTCCAAAAGGAGTAGGAGTAGGAGTCCCATGTTATGCAGCGGTGTACCAGAAGTGGTCAGGTCGAATGACATCGCACTCTTAAGTAACCATATTTTCTCCATATATTTTGACCATTTTGGTTACTAGTGTTGGTTACAAGGTAGCCTAGTCCTGAACTGGTATTTAACCTGGTCTCACTTTTTGCAGGGTAAACACGCAACATTATAAATACTCCTGCAGAAAATGTAAATCACTTGCCACAAGCAATTTGTTGCATCAATTCAGCTGCTTCTCCATATCTCTTAGTTGGTGTAGTTGCCACATAATAAAATATCGAATGACACATTGAAAATAGCAACGACAATCGGGCAAATGAAGAAAGAGAGCGAGAGAAAGTTAAAGTATGGAAATATACATATGTATGTATACAAAAACAATGCGCGTGCGGTAATGATGCAGATAAAAATGCCATTAAATGAAATGGAGCAGCAAACAAAAAAAAAAAAACAAAAAAGAAACAGCAACATAACATAAAATATAAAATAGCGAACAACCAATCAATCGAGAAGATCAAAAGAACGAACAACGATTTATTCCATTCAATTATTTTGCTATGTCATTGAAAAGGGCAAGGATAGATGTACATATGTATGTATGTGTGCCATATGTTTTTGTTGGTATGTATGACTATGTAGGTAAAAATAAATATATATTTAAATACATTTACGTATTGCATTCAGCGTGTGCTCTTGCCAACTCCACATTCACCCACCAGCAATTCAGCGGCGACGCTATGCGCGCCGCTCCAACTCCAACTCCGAGTCGAGCACGAACGCACCCACTCACCCAGCCCAAAAACGGGTTGCCACGCAGCGCTTACCGTTTTGCCAGATGGAGGTTGCTGGTTGCCGGCATTCGGCTTCCTTCTACAAAGGATGGAAATTCCGCGGCTCTGACATTTCAACTGGCATGGCATTACAAGCGCTTACCACATCAAGCATACATACCTACATACATACATTCTTATATATACATACATACTTGTGTACATAAGTATACATATATATGTAAATATGGAGACTTGTAGCGTTGGCCTCCCAGCGCAAAATCGAATATCGCATTACCACAATTTAAATTTTATTACATGCGACACCAACTCCAATCAACTTCAATTTAAACTATTTTAGCTCTTCTCATATGTCTCAGTCGGTATCGTTCCCTGTCACTTCACTAGCGCACTCATTCACATATGTACATATACGCACATAAATGCATACATATGTATGTACATACATATGAATTTGCATAGAGTCGTGTAAAATGCCACTTTGGAGGTGTTTGTTTGTAAGCAATCATGCGAGTGTGTGTAAATGTTTCGTTTGTATATTTATGTATTTTTGTTTTGTCAGAAACTAAGCAGCGCCGCTGTGACTTTGGATCGACGGCAATTTCGCTGGCGGTACCATGGAGGAAATAAAGCTAGTTTGTAGCTACTTTTTAACTACCCCTCAGTCTACTAGTTGTAACTTTTTATTACTTATTTCCTTCAGCCGTAACGAACTACTTTTGAAGAGAGGTGACCCCAAAAAATGGGAACTGGTTTTTCCTCTGCATTAGATGTCAACTACCTTTTTAATATAAGGTATTAATAAGAAAAGAGATTTGTATCAATTTCGTACATTTTTATTTACCTATATGTTTTGCTGTAGGTGGTACCATATTAAACTTCCGTTAGACGTAAAATCAAATGATAATATACAATTTCGAACTTCATTTTTGTTGTCTTGAATTCAAAAGAGCATCTGTGAAGTGCAGAAAAAATAATATTCAAAGTAGATTTTTTATGACGATATTTAAATATAAGCGTGTTTAAAGAAAACAAACTCCCTATTACGTCAGCATGACTCCTGGATGACTTTATAACTAGTTTTAAGGTAGCTTTTTGTAGTTAACTAAAATTTATAAATTTTATCGAAATCCAACAAAAAAGCCACCTACAAATTGGTTATATAGGGTATAGGTGCACAGGCACACGTACACGCTGGGTTGGATTTTGGTATACTTATAAGTGATTGTTACCGTGTTTTTAATTATTTTTATCAGGAAATACTGTAGTTTTTAAATTACTTTTAAATTTTAAATGCACCCTCACCAAGAACGGTTCATTTCTTTTAAAAACTGGATAATCATACATAACTAACTATTTTCTATTCCAAAAATATCAAATAAATACCCTCAATATTCGCTTCACAAATCAATACCCTTTACTGCTGCGGTGGGCTACCACCCCATTTTTTCCTTGTTGTCTTTCAATTTAATAACTGCACAACGAGTTGCAAGCATTGCATAACCAATGAAAAATTCATTTTCTATGTCAATGAGTTAGAATGAGATGCAATTCCATGCTCCTCCATCCCCGGACCAGACGACGGAGAACACAACAGAAGCAATCGAGCGAAACGTGCCAATCGCTCAGTCGTTACAATAACGCCATAAAGTAGACTACAATAAGGGACACATAAACTCAACTGTAGCCAAAACCTACTAAAATGGGTATAAACCTAAGCACTTGTAATGCCTTCGATACAGCTCACTAATACCAGCGTTGTCTCTATAATCTGTGCAATCTGTGTGTATATTTGAAAATGAGGATATTTGGAGGCAGGCAGTGGTTCGCTTATCGGATGCTTTCATGTGCCAATTTCCTTTGTTCTTTCGTTCATTGCAATTTTGAATTTTATGACTCTCAAATATGCGTCAAATGACCATGGATATGCGGCATGTGGTGGTACAGGGCGTATGCGGAACATGGAACTGTGTGTTTGGCGCAATGACACCACAAGCTCTGTAGTTTGACTGCCTGCGTGACTGCTTGTGTGATCTGCATATAAAGTATGGTAAGTGGCTAAGTACTGTGTCTGGTGAGTGTTGCAAAAAGCTAGAGGATATTGAAGTACATAGCATGACATGGAGAACAAATGCTTGGGAGGAGAGAATCTGTTGCCATTACAGCTTTAAAGGCGGGGGTACGGAATATTTTTTATTTTTATTTTTTAATAGATACACATAAAAGAGCGGCTCCATATCTTTTCTTATAATTTTATTCTAAAACTTCTAATTTGTGATTCCTGAATAATTATCTTGTCCATTGCGTACGTATTTATTTATGTATACATGTTTACTTTCATATTTAGCCTTTCCTCCTAAAAACGGAAAATGAGACTGTCATGTCAAATCGGGAGACAACCACAGCAAATCAGCGAACCCTGTTTATTTATGCCTCCACACAATCTCCTTTCAAATCGCAAACCCTTTTGCTGCTACACCTACTTACATATATATGTAGAAAGCATAATATAAGTAAAGAGACGCATATTTATGTACGAAAAGCAGCCATCCCTATAATTAAAAAAATACGCTTAGTAAAAAAGTACTGAAAAAAATAACCCGTAAAAAGTCTAAATATATATGTAGATGGGAAGGTGTTTGATAAAGCAAAGCCAAACGAAGGGTAAGTGAAGATGAAGTGGAAGTGGAAGTGGAACTCCGTCGCTAACACGAAAACAAACAGATAAAAGCCAAATATGTAGCTACACAAAAACATGGGCATTGTGAGCATGTCTACTCCCATAAAAATAAATTTTGAGAATTTCCCCGAGTATAACAGCGTTTATAGGTAGATACATTGTGTGTGTAGACACTAAAGTAAAAGTTTTGCCAATGCGCCTATATTAGCGCTAGCAGCAGACCCAGCCGTGCCACATCACCGAAAGCCAAAGCCAACGCCACCAAAGCCAATTTTATGTTGGCTGGTTTTTATGTGACAACTGGGCAAATAAATTTCCTACAACTTTCTACATTTTTCCATACATATGTACATACATATTTTTATGATCATTGTTTATGTGCACGTCCACGTCAATGGCGATATCATCAAAATATGGTTTACGAAATTAACTTTTTAATAAATAAATGGGGCGGCATGTAGGTGAAAAAAATCGGGATATAGAAAAATTAATTATTTTAGTAGTAAAATCTTTATCTTTTTTTATTAGGCGATAAACTTCGTCCAACTTAATTTCCTAAATGCCAATGTACCAACTATTAGAATTAGAATTAGTCATATATTATTATGAAGAACTGCCGGTTCCAGATTGACTTGGCCTATTACACCGTGCGACAGTAAATTTTCCACGTAAAAAATTCAATATTATCGTGAGACTATGGATAAATTATAGTAAAACTGCGTACTTAGTTTTTCTCTCTGACGTCCGGATTTTTTTAAAGGACTCTGAAACTTAAAAATTATTATTATTTCAAAAAATTATTTAAAAAATTCGGTACAATGTAGGATATCAATAACGGTACCGTGTAAAAGAAAAATTCCGTAGAATTATAGCAGAATAAATTTTTTGGTGCCTAAGGACGAATGGGTATGTAAAATGTCCTTTAAAAGTTTTATGCTTAAATATCCATGAAAATTTGCAATATTTTTTTTTTAGTTATTGTTTGAGAACTAATATACGCACGACCTCATCATCGAATTTCGTTCTGCAAACTTTATTAACTTAAAAAGATAAATTTTATTAAAAGCGCATTTTCAATACCTATTCGTCCTTGTAAACCAAACAAGTTGATAGTTTTTAATTCTACAGAATTTTCTCTCTCACTTCGTACCCATACTGTTGGTCTACATTGCACTGATTTTTTTAAATAATTTTTTGAAATAATCACATCTTCAAAATTTCAAAGTCCTTTGACAAGAAAAGTTCGGACATCAGAGTGAAAAGCTGAAATCGCAGTTTTACTATATTTGACCCATAGTTTCGTGAGTATATCGATTCGTTCGTGTGTTTTGAAATAATCCCTACGACATTTTAACAAGTTTTGGCTATTTTTCGTTTGTTTATTTAATGTTAATCATGATTTTATGAAAATGCCATGTAAGTCCGAATTTGGTTTAAAAATTAGAAAAATTCGACAAAGTTTAATCGAAATTTCAAGCTGTCTAACACCGTTAGTAAAAAAAAATGTCTAAAATCAACTTTATTATGCTAATAAATAATATAAAAAAAAAA
>NW_016177338.1:0-8571 GCF_001687245.7 Rhagoletis zephyria | reverse complement strand
TTTGGTTGGCATTTTAGTCATACCAATCATTGTTTCAAGACCACTGTGTCTAGCAGACAAATATTTTACAACCAAAGTCCAGAGCAAAAATGAAAAGAGACCAAGCTCTGGGGATACACCCTTCTACAAAGCAACTAGCTTAGATAAGGGCCAATGACAAGGGCATTTCCAGAGTTATTTTGGAACTTTGCAGTGCTGGTAAATTGTCGTCCGAATAGGGTGATTTTAAGAAATTTGAAATTTGAAATATGTAATTTATTATCTGCTTACATCGTCTAATAGCTCACACAATGTGTCATCTCACGCCCCCAAACCGGAAGTTTGTCATGAGGCTGGGTTGCTGGAGAAATAGGCTTCCAGAAGAGGCTCAAGCTGTAATCATAATCCAGTTTCCCGTCCTTTGAATATCCCAAGGAAGCAGGACTGATCGCAGCACGCGTCTGAATATGGAGGGTTGATTCAAGACACGATTAAAAGGTTTTTTGTAAGAGCGAATCTGATTGCAAAAATCTCAAGAAATATTAAAAATTCTTTATATATTATAAATTAATCTTAAAGAAATAAATATACGAGCATTATTTTCTTGAGAGCTGCAAGCTGATTTAAGAAATTTTTCTAAGAATAGAATTCTATTTCATTTCATGACCGTGTTTTTATATATGATTTTTCCTTGGGAGCTGGACCCTACGCTTCAAGCCTGAACATTGCCAAGCAAAAACTAATTGAACTGAAAAAAGAGTTGTGTAATTTTGTATGATTTCATTTAGAAAAGAAAAGGGCTACTGTCTTTTTAATTTCACTCCAATTAAAATGGGCTCTATGGCTATGGTTTCGATTAATGGACGCTACTTGAGTTGCTGTTGAAATAGAAAAATATCTCACTTATTTTATACACATTAACTTTCATCTAACTACTTCATAAAGTAAGCCACTGGCCAATACAAGAAAAAAACCTCCAAAAGTCAGCAGAAACAGCTTAACCATCATTTTCACTTTTTTTCTTTTATTCTCTATTCGTTTGACTGATGGCATTTCATTTGCGTCTTAAAGCTCAAGATTTGGTTGAATGAACCTAAAACTATTCATTTATTAATCATCGATCCATTTTCATGTCAACTTGTGTGCATAAATAAATAAATAAATAAATAACAACACACATACATACATATAAATAAGAAGAATAAGTTGATCAGTAAAATTTGAAGGTGGCCATGGAAGCGCAGCGGGTGGCCAAATAGCTGGCATCCCACTGTATTTAATTTTTTTTTCTTGCTGCTAATAGAAGAGTCGAAAACAAAACTGCTAGTGTGTATGTGTGTTGGTAAGCGAAGGCATAAAAGACGTTAAACATTCGTACGAAAGATATGAGATATGCGATGGAAGTGGGTTAACCGATTTTACGCTGTAATGCCAAGCAGATGTATTTAAGAATTAATTAATTGAATCGTTTTCGAGGTAAAACACTGAAAGCAAATAATTCTTTGAAAACTTAGAAAATAAATGTAGGTTTACTTCGCATTGTTATAAGAATAAATTTGCATGAAAACGACTGGATATCATAAACAATTTCGGACAGAGGAGAGAGTATTCTGTTGGAAGAGAATGGGCCATTTGCATAGGGTTTAGGGGTGCGTACTATCACTCTACAGGACCCTGGTCAGAGCAACATCTAAATTAGAAAACATTTTGTCCCTGGCGGACAATGGTAAATTTACGTATGTATTTCTACCTTAAATCTTCTGCTTCAAATTGGATAAAATTAACCTTTTCTATACCCAATTGGTCGCTATTGGATTTTTAACTGTGCAACGCACACTGTGGCCAGTGTATGTATGTACTAGTATGCTTGCGTCTAAGGGTTAAAGCCGTGTTTACTAAAAAAAACAATTTAATATAAACAATTTTTTAATGATTTTATGGCTGCTATAAAACTTAACAAGTTTTTGATTATTTTATTTGTCTTTCTGTTTTTCTTTTTTTTATGTTTCCATTTCTGTGACGTTGGACATTTGTTCTTTGCTGCGGTCATTCGTACCATTTACTGGTCTACGAATTCTTTATCTGCTCACTAAATCAGTTATGGGATATTGAAATTTTTACTCCGCATTTGACACCATTGCTCTGCTGTTCAACGTAAAGCCTCACACTACGGATTAAAAAAAAAAAATGAAAGATGTATATATATAAAATTAAAATAAAAAAAGACAAAAAATTCCAAAGGTAAGCAGATACATATATATACATAGATATTTTTGTACATTAGGGTGCATTACTCATCATGCGAAAACATTGGTTCGGTTTTTCCAACTGAATTATAAAATTTATTATGGTTTAAGACTTGCGCCAAAATATTTTGGAAAAATAGTTAGATTTACCTGAGCTGAATCGATTTGAAGATATCTCAAAAAATCGAGTTTTTTATAGCTAAAATTAGTTTTTAAAAATATTTTCTCCAAAAAATCACTTCAGATGATAAAAGTTTCAGAGTGAGAGGTCTGCCGAAAAAATCCTTAAAAATTTTATCAACGGAATAAAAATAATGAGATATTTGGAAGTATTTTCATATCAGTCCAGTTCACGTAGATCCTAATATTTTTGGAAAATACCTTTATAATTCTGGTGGAATAGCAGCAACTTTTTTTTGGTGAGGCACCCAAGTGCACATACATATGTATAAATATCTTGGATGAGCGATCTCTATGTATAACTTGCTGCTGTTGCACGAATTCAATAGAAAATAAACAAAGAGATAAGACGATTAGTGTAGAAATATTTACTCACTATGCACAATGCAGTTTTAAACTACAAAATTGTAACATGCATACATACACACATATGCCTTACAATTTACCTAGGTACCGCGCAGAAAATCGATAACTAGTTAGTACTTAAATTCTACATGCTTACACAGCTAACGAGTTACGTTTGTTAATAGTGTCATTATAATATAAGGATAATTTACAAGGACACCCCTAATGTGGCGATAGAGTAATGACGAATTTACCATTTTGAACGAATCGCGTTAAAACGAAGATAAACAAGCTATTCTTACTTCGGGTTTTTCATATTTTAAATCTACTATGTTCAAAGATGACTGAGAATAGGATGTATTTTGGAACGAAATTTTCTTTATCCATTGGCAAGTTTGAACTCAAACATTCGTTCAAAAATTCTTAAGAGTTGAATTCATTAGTTTGGGATTACTTCAGTTTTCGTGCAGGGTACATTTGTATGCACATCAAAACCCGGGTATTCGGCGAATATACGTTCCTTTTCTTAATATTCGGTTAATATTCGTTGGTTTTGTTATCCGAATATTCGACTAGTAGCCGTTTGGTTTTTCGCATATTCTAAGCAGTTTTAAAAATATATAAAATCGTTCTCAAAATTACTGAATCGAATGCAAAATAAATAATAGAACACTTCATTAGATTTGAAAATCCGGATATCCAGTAAAAATTCGTTAATTTTGTTTTCCGGATATCCGGTTAATATCCGTTAATTTTTTATTTGGATATCCGCTTAATTTTCGCGCATTTTGTTATCCGGTTATTCGGATTTTTAATCAAATATTCGAATATTTGAATATCTGGACACTAAAAAAATCCGGATAGAACTCGAACTCCAACATCATAGAAAGCAAAAGAATAATTTGATGGAAAGAGAAATTGTTGATATATTTAGTAGAAGCGGAGTTAAATATTATGCAAAATTAAGTTTTATAAGCAAATATATACCATATATATATGTACATTAGAGTGGTACAATTTTTGTATGGAGGAAAAAATTTCATTCTAGAAAATACCAACTTTCAATTTTCTATTGTAACCAATATGGGATGCTCAGTGACCTTGAAATGCGCTACTGAATCGCTGTGAAGCTGGCAAAAATATTGGGTGATTTTTATAAAAAGCCACTGTTACCTTGACAACTAAAGCTTGTGATATTTTTTTAGATAATTTAAATTTGAAATGTTCTTAGTTTGCTTAACCAATTGTTTGATTAATATGTGTACACAATACTTCTAAATTTATACTTAGAAACGTAACTTTGGTACCATCACTTCTTTCGCCAAGAGGAAAAATTTTGAAAAATGCCACAAACCCTATCTCGGAAAAAATTTTTTGGGCCACTCTAATGTACATACATAAGTATAGGACATACATATGTCGGTATTCGTACATACCAAGTATGTGGCATAACGAATACTCTAATGTATTTATCTGTGCGTACATATTTAAGTAAGTATGCATTGCTTGTATGACAGCTAGATAACAATCAAATAGTATAACCAACCGGGTATTACCAAGTCAAAGTCATGTCGAACATAATTGTTCAACTGTCAATACTATCACGTTTTTCTGATTTTTGTATGGAGATATGTATGGAAGTATATACATTTTTACATATAGTAAATATGGTGGCCATAAAATGTTTGAAAAGGTAAATATATGTACATTTAACTACATACATATCTACATATGTACATAAATATGTGCGTTTGTGTGGATATGTAGCACACATACACATACAGTGATCGAAATAATTATAGCCACACCACTTATTGACAAGTTTTAACATATTATTTTTGTTGTTATCTAATTTTGGTTATTTTTTTATAAAAATATAGTTCATTCCTTAACAAAACCCGTGTAAATCCAAGTTTCACACTTTTTGCATTATTTAAAAAAAAACTAAATTTCGTAAAAATTTCTAGCCTTTTTAATCAAAGTGCAAGTCTCAAATGGCTAAAAATTACCGTTGATTTTTTAGATTTTTTTTTTGTCGAAGATGTTACGGTTTTCTTCTATATCGAAATAAATTGTGTGTATTCTTTACATGGAAGCAAATGGGACAAAAAAATTAAGCGAAATTCTAACAGCCAATTTTACGAAAGCAATTTAAGTGAAACATGATTTTAACTTTTTGAATCTTCTATGGAAATTGACAGAAAATAAAAAATCATTTTCCATTTAAATTGCTAGTGAATTCAATGGGCTAAAAAACTGCATACTCAGAATCTTTCTAGGAAATTTAATTAAAAAAACTAAAAAATTTTAAGAAAATTTGTTGAAATATTTAAAATATGCAAAAAGTTGGGAACTTGAATTTATACGGGTTTTATTAAAGAATAAACTATATTTTTATAAAAAAAAAGAAACAAAATTAAATAACAACAAAAATAGTATTTTAAAACTTGTCCAAATGTGGTGCCACTATAATTATTTCTACCACTGTATGTATCTTTGTTTATGCCTTAGGCCACTAATCTGCCGATGAGGCTCAGCTTAGAGCCGTTAGGTAGCTCGTGATTGAATAATGAGGCTTCTAACTTTATTGAAGCCACTAATAAGTAGCTTAACGTGAGCGCTTCCGCTTCTGTTAGNGTGAAGCGCGCTCATCAAAATGATCGCCAGTAGTTATTATGTTTGTATCCACTTGCGGCAGTATGCATACACACACATGTATATATACTAAATTTGTGGTAACCGGAGCATTTCGGACTACTTCGGCGGCGGTCTTCTACACATCGTTGCATCTTTCAACAGCGGATCTGTCGGCCAAGAATATACGAGCAGGCTTAAAGTTATGGATCAGTTTTTGTGCGGCTTCTGCGATCGTATTAGTATAGCATGAACATTATCTGAACAAATTGACTATAGAGGTCGAAGGGTGGAGTCAGGGCATGAATGTTTACACCGATAGATTGAAGATAGGCAAGGTTGTAGGCGCAAAAATGTTTTCTATAATTGTTGCCATGTTCTAACATTGCTTCTAGTTTTCAGAGATTGGCTGTACAATTTGGTTGTAGTCTTTATGGTAACGTAATGGCCCTTAATGGGCCGCAGAACAAGAAATACTGCACCTAAAAAAATCAATTTTAATCCTATGATGAGTCCACAAAGTTCGAAGGTGGTCATACTACTGGATAGAGTCCGAATTCTTGTTACCAGTTATGAAAAGTGAAGCCGTAATTATGCCTTCCTAAGTAGCTCGAAATCTATTTTAGCACAAGCTAAGATTGAATAAACCTTGTCTTGAAACAGAGTGGGCCCTAAACGCATTGCAATTGAATCTTTAGCGCCACGTTCATAAGTACCAAGCTCCGTTCTATTACAACTATTACAACGTGCGACAAAAACAAAAAACAAATTTCAAAATACACGAAAGAATCGATATACTCACGAAACTCTGGGTCAAATATAGTAAAACTGCGTTTTAAGTTTTTCACTCTGACGACAGCATCGTTTTTCAAAGGAATTTGAAATTTTAATGATATGATTAATTGAAAAAATTATTTAAAAAAATCAGTGCAATGTAGAGTAACAATATGGGCACTCAATGAGAGAAATTTCTGTAGAAGAATTTAAAAACAATAAAGTTTTTGGGTTTACAAGGACGAATAGGTATTGAAAATGAGCTTTTAATAAATTTTTCTTTTTTAGTTAATAAAGTTCGCAGGACGAAATTCGATGATGATTTCGTGTGTATATTAGTCCTGAAACAATAATTTTTTCAAAAATAAATACTGGAAATTTTCACAAATATTTAAGGACAAATTGGAAATTGTAAAATTTTTGGGTTAGCCATCCAAACAACTGCGACTGTGTACTGAAAGGTTCGCTTTTACCCAGCTATTGGTTAGAATAAGCGGGGAAAACATTAAAAGCGAGGATCAGTTAAACGGAGTTTACTGCATCAAACAAAAAAAAAAACTACCCAATTTTCATATGCAGATAGTTAAATATGCATTGCATTCTTCTTTTTTTACGAATTTTATTTTCAATTTAAAATTCTTTAACCCAAACTCTTTTCCGTTGACCGAAATTGCCTTTTATGAACTTAAGCGTAGCATAAAATATTACAGTTTTGTTCATAAATATTAAATACATACAAAAATACTTATGTGTATACGTATGTATGTACGTAATGGATATTACTTCAAATTGGCCTGCTTGTTGGCAACATTCAATATTTTTTTCCGCATCTGTTTATGCCTTCCGGCTGGCTATTCACCTCAATCATAATCATTTTGATTGTCTTCGCCTGCTCGTCGGTCGTTGCAACGTCAATTTGATCGACTTGTTTATGGGTTGTCAGCAAACTTTTGGCAGGCAGCTCTTCTCTTTCAAACTGGACGAGAAGCAACAGCAGCATTGCCATCAGCTGCACGAACATCAACAATTGTTTAGTGAAAGATTGCAACAAAAATCTGTTGACGTATTCGCATATTTAAGTTGTGGTTAAGAGATAAATGTATGCACATACATATATACCTACGTACATATCTACATAAATAAGTGGAGTAAATTAGCATTATAAATACATACATATTTTCTTTTGCCGGTTATAACACTGTGTGCATTTACATATATATATACAAGCATTTTGCAATTTTTAATATATTTTCTTGCAATAATTATTGCTTTCTACTTTCGTTGTGTTATACTGCAACGGAGCGAATCAACTGGGTCTGAGAATGTTAGTTACTTTTTGTCTGCCTTTGGGGTCAACTAGAAATTTACGCTCTAATAATCCAAGAATTGTACTAGTGAATACCTTCATCACTTGTCTCTGTCATGAATATGTACATATAACGTAAGGCATCATGACTTCAGTACGGTACAAATGGGTTCATACGAAATATTTACAGAAGGTGCAGCCGAAATGGACTCCTGCGAATTTTAACACTCAGCACTTATTTCTACTTAATTTAGCAACTTCTAGACCCCGTTGACATGAGAGGCGATTAACGCTTAAATATGGGTGTCAAACAAAAGAGATTTAAAAGAGCTCACTTTCTAAAATATTTTTTGCCGAGGTGTGCTGCCACCTGTTTGAATAATTATAATCGATTGAATCATATACATAAAATAAAGATGCTTAAACATCGACCGCGTTTTTCTCGGTGAAGAGAAGTTGTATATTTGGGTTAGAACAAGAAAAGAAAGTGGTCACCTGTTAAAAAATTAAATTAAATGAATTACTACAATAACTCAGCGAGAGGCCAGGACCAGGATGAATTGATTTACTCCAAAATTTTTGTTCAAGCAAAAATGTTTTGTATAGTCGTTGTGGCCAATGATAACCATCAGCTACCATCAGTTGCATACCTTTAGGCACTAGGTGTTATTAGTCGCCTAAACAATGGTTTTGAAAAGGCTTTGTTTCTAGACTACAGGTTGCCGTCTGCTTTTTCAAATATGTATCAAAACATGGGTGTTGTCAGGCGAAATAGGTTAAATAAGGTTGCAGATTGAAAATATTTTGTAGAAGGTTGACAACTGGTTAAAAAATTATGTTCGAAGAATTCAATAAGTTAAATGAATTAATATTTAATGGCCATCAATCGAAATGATTTTGAAATTTTCAAATAATTTATAAACTGCATTAAGGGGGATTGCCACCTATTTGAAAAGTCAAACTGTAATAGAATTTGGAGAATTAAATAATTGAAATATAGTTATATCTCAATATATATATATACGTAGTTTGAAAATACATATCTAATTTGAAGAGGGTGCCACCTGTTTGAAAATTCGAATTTAATTTAATTATACACAAGTTCGT
>NW_016177337.1:0-8571 GCF_001687245.7 Rhagoletis zephyria | reverse complement strand
GAGTTGAGTTGAGTTGAGTTGAGTTGAGTTGAGTTGAGTTGAGTTGAGTTGAGTTGAGTTGAGTTGAGTTGAGTTGAGTTGAGTTGAGTTGAGTTGAGTTGAGTTGAGTTGAGTTGAGTTGAGTTGAGGAGAGTTACAAACAGGTGAGTTGAGGGGTTTTAAGGATAGGTGTAAGAATAGGATAGGTCGTAGGTGAAAAAGTTATTATTTTGTATCAGAACCAACACACACCAATCTGCATTCATACCGATGTGCGTCGCAGTGACTCATCAAAGTAAATTCTGAAAGGGTTTTGAATGTTGCATTTCATTTAGCAGAAACCTTCTGACAACTAATTTTGGTAAATGTGTTTTCTAAATAATAAACATTGCGCTTTAAGTTACAATCTCATCATAGACAGACAATATTTATATGTTGTTTATTAATTTTTGCAATAGCTAGCCAATCTTCTCACATCCCACGTTCTCGTGTACCATCGCAATTCTCATAAAGCTTTCGTGTTGTCAACATATCATACGATTTTATATGCCTGACAATGTCGCAAATGCAGTTTTCTACTTTGCTGTTTTTTTTTCTTTTCCAACGCAAACATGAATGTTTTGTCCACACATTTCTTGTACGAGTACTTGTAGTTCCTCTCGCTGCTGTCTAATAAAAAATTCAGTACCTCCAAATGAGCATTGCAAATATTAAATGTGCGCGCTCACAAGAAACAGTAATGCACCATCGCATGCGCATCGACTGCATGTGGCATGCAATAATCGGTGCTTGTTGCAGTAATATGATGCTTGCCTTGGTAGCAGAGCACACGGATATCCACTGACAGGCGCGTTCGTAGAAAGCCAACAACGAAACAGGCAGGGGAGCAAGCGCACACTAGCAAGTAAAGTCAACACTCTTGCTGCTTGTGGCTGTCAAAATGTTCCGACTGTCGCATAATATTCAAATTTGATGATGAAGTTGTTAGCTAGTCCACGCGCTCAGCCAAAGCAAACACTACCTTGCCAGGCCCAGATCAGTAAAGGAGACTTCCATCTAACACTCACTCCAGCTGGAGGACAAGCTTGTCGAGTGGAAGCATGGTAAATTGAGTAGGAAATAAGTGTCTAGCGAAATGTGTAGAAGGAAACTTGTATGCAATAAATTTGTCACATGCGATAGCTTAACTTTTTCTTAGATATCTTTTTTGGTGCGAAATTTTTGTAGCAGAAACTGAAACATTGCTTGGCTGACACCAGAAAATTTGTTGAACTGCAAAAGATGTTTACTGGGAAAGCATGTTGACTGTTGCTTAAGAAAATTAAGATAGGTATGTTTGCGGGCAAATATACATAGAAGCATATTTACATGAATATATATACAAATGAATTAATTTAAAAAATACATATTTAGTTTTTAGCCAACAACGGTAGACTTCTAAACTGCTCGCCTACAGCATTTCAAAGCTTCCATTGCTGTCTCCTAGCCTTTGAGCGTCCACCCACAAACGCCTCCGTGTTGACTTTATCGCCACCTCCAAATAAGCCCCCACCCAAAAATGTTCATTTAAATACTCATAAATCGCAGTTGCGCTCTACGCGCACAAATCATTCATTCATTCATCTATTCGCCCATTCGCTCACTCAATCGCTCACACAATTGCTGCTTAATGTCGATTGCCATTCGCCTCATGGCCATCTGTAACAACAACAACGAGTAGCCAAGAGATATAGTGCAAACCTAGAAGGCAGACAAGCAGATATGAATGGCATCATTGGTCCATAGCAGCGCCATACATACTTGTCCATACAAGCATACTTACAAATGTATATATAAACTATGGCAGCCAGAAGAATTCATCAAACAAATCACAAGCAACTCAGCAAAAATGTGTTCTTCTAAAGAAAATGAGAAACACAAAAAGCTATGCGGATGTGTAAACAAAAAACTCGCAAATTTCGCTGTTACATTTACGAGGGTGTTTCTAGTGGGCGGTTGGGTGGTCGGGCGGGGTTGGGCGGTTTGGCGGTCATGGTAGGTATGCATTTGATTTGTGTGCATGTGAATATACAGCGAGGCAAATTTGTTCATGTATGTGTGCGCCCAGTTAAGCCGTTTTGCCGTGCAATTTGTTGCTGTTGAAATGTACTAACGTAAAATGGCGCTTTTGAAGGGTGTTTACGACTTTATATTCGACGATGTGTAAGCTTGAANATTTTTTAAATTGCAAGAGATATTGTAATTGAGAGTAAAAGTTAAGAGAAGTAGAATATTCTTTTAAAAATACAATGCTCGTAGAGAACCTGTTCGTTCGCCTAGAAGTAGAACAAGGTGGTTAGGTTCAGAAAGCGTCTGCCCATTACGCAGTGACCCATAATAATACCGGCCATCAGCCTTAGTAGAGGGCGTTCTAACCGAATGAGTGTGTCAAATCTTTTCTTGTTGAGGCTGGACCAGATTTGTGGAGTCGTCCCACACATATGTAGGTTCTTCCGACCATATTTTAATTGCCCTCTCGGCGAAGTATGCCAAGATCGATTGTTTTTTGCCACTATCGATAGTCCAAAAGACATGTGATTCCACATTTCTTGAACTTTTGTTCCTATTTTTCATTAATTTCTCTTATATGTACATACAAGTTGAACTAATTGTTGTTTACTAAAGGAGGTACTAAAAGAATCATGAAAATCTTCGAAAAGGACGAAAAAATTTGCACCTTTTAAAATACCAAATTAACTTTAACCAACTCTTTCAAAGTTACTCGTCACCATTTAATAATACTAGGTAAATAAAAACCACTGCTTTTTATTTAAAAATATAGACTTTTTGTTCTAAAATTTTAATTTACTCAATGAAAGCCTTACGACAGAAGGATAACTCTTCAATTCATTTCAAATTTTCAATAACTGTCATTCTCACTTAACTTTGGGGCATTTAAGAAAATGTTTGTAGCACGCTACATACATACGTATCCCAACGTTACTTTCAAAGTTGTTTTCAAATAAATCTTAATATCAAATTTGTATACGATACGATGGTCTGACTATCGATAGTTTTGCAGCTCTAATCAGAATATATACTTAAAACATTTTAATGATCCAGGGAGGCCGAGATGAGAAAAATTCTAATCCCGAGATTTTGCGGGATTTCGACTTTATTACAATTCTGGCGTTTTGCAGTAGGTTCCCCGTTCTCAGCAATTAAACAAATCATCTTTGCAGAAATTCAATTTCCACTAAACCAAGCCAACAAAGTAAAATGAAGAGCAACTCTGCCGCACTGTAAAAGTTTCTTGTGTTTTCAATTGCTACCAGATTTTTCGTTTTTACACAATCCCTGCGAAAAATATTTGAACAAGTGTAATTATTCAGGCAGGTTCTGAAATTAACTTTCGAGGGCAAATTAATCAGCTTCACTTTGAAGCCAAATTTTGGTGTTCTGTATTGCTCGTTTTCCATGTCAAATGCACGTGAATAAATTTTTTCGTTTTCCACATCACTTGCACTCTGTAAATAAATCATTAAATATACCGGAATCCCGGAGCTGTAATCCCAGGATTTCGGAACATGCAATATGCCCGTAAATGCCCTAAATAACGCTAATTTCTATCAAAGTTGTAATCCTTAGTTTTCTAATTTTTTCTGTATTATCTTATGGTGATTTCGTTTGTTCCAAAAAATGTTGCCCTTCCGCGGTGCAGAATGAATTTGTTGTTACACTCAACCCCGTAAAAGAGCATGTTTTTTCCTTCTTGTCCCTTTCTAGTTAACGCATTACAAAATATTGTGGCTTTGCGCAATCATCCTTATGCAAATCCCAAAAGAGTGCATAGCCTGATGGGAAACCCCAGACCTGATGGAGCGGGAATAGTATCGATTTTTACTGGGCTCTGGCTCCAGCTGGAAGGTTGGGCATCACCTATAATGAGTGCTATAGAAGCTCCTGCCATACTGGGAGCATATATCGACACCTAAGTGGAGGAAGGACCTATCTCAGCAGCCAGTTCGATAACGTCCAATCTCAGACAACTTTTAAAGAAAACCGTGTTTCAGAAATCGCTTCAAATATGCCCTATTTTAACTGCCGATTCAAAAGCGCCCTATCTCAACATATTTTCAATACATTTTCAGTTGAGATAGGGCGCTTTTGAACCAAATTCGGAGATAGGGCGTTCTTGATATGTTTTGTGAGATAGAGCGAATTTCAATCAATATCTATGTAAAAGAGGGGTTCTTCAACCAAATTCTGAAATATGGCGTTCTTCCTTGTAAGCCTTCCCAACATAATTTTATCAGCCACGCTGGTTTATTTTAACAAAATAAAAATTAATACTTGGACCTTAAATTTTTCGCCGGCATTATTGCCTAATCTAACCTTGTTGGAACTGTTTTCATGAACAAAACTCTATGCATGTATGCAAGTGCATTACTTTCAGAATTCCTTCTCATAACTCCTAAGCTGTTAGTGTATTGTCCTTTTCAGCATCCACTCAAATTCTCTTTAGTTTGGATAAACGATTTACAGGCGTTGCATCAAATTCGCTTTTAAGCAAAACATGAATAAAAAACGAGTATGGCGACTAGTTAATACAAAGCAGATTTTGGCAACGCTTCGGTTTATGCCAGCAAAAACCAAACACAGCATGAAATACTCTAATAGAAAATGCAAAGAGATAAGAAAAAAAATCGCTTTAGTTGTGCTACAAAGCGCACTGCCGCAAAAATGAGCGCATCAAAATCGCATCAGTGCANGAGAAAAAAAAATTGTTTTAGTTGTGTTACAAAGCGCACTGCCGCAAAAATGAGCGCATCAAAATCGCATCAGTGCATTAACCTCGATTTGCACGCAGCCCTAAAAAATTGCTAAATTCACACAATGCAGGAAATAGAACGAAAGCAAACAAGAAATTAAAAAAAAAAAAACACTACTAAGTAAGCATTGCTGTTATAAAAGTATTGTCCAATACCCGGCTGGCAGGCGGCTTTGAATTTGGATTTTTTTATATAGAGCTGCCACAAACGAAGTTGGAGTGTGTGTGAGCTTTTTCACTGCTCAGATTATAGTTGGCTTAATATTTTTTATTTTTTTTGCAATTATATCGCATCTACCGAAATAATGCCAAAAATCCTGTGGTTGCCAAGAAATCAGTCGCTCTGACCGACAAATAAGAGTTATGCATCAGTCATGTGGTCAGTGTTTTTGTGCGTCATTCAGTCTGAGTACAACTAGCCAGCAGGCCCAGTCAATCTAGTGGTCAGCTAAGTCCGAGTTTTTTGCGTTTCATTTCAATAAGGTCCTGAGCAGATAACGAACGTTTTTTTTCTGTGCCTCGGTTTGGCTTTGCGGCCTTTTGGGGTAACCGCAACTAAAGCACACGCAAAAAGCTAAAAAGCCATCGACTTTTGTGTGTGTCTGTGTGCCAAATGTGTCCCCCTCAGTAAGGTTTGCACACAGCTTTTTTTTAGATTTGTGCACCACTCGTATGGTTGTAAGTCGGTCGGCCTTCTTGCAACCTGTATGTCGCCCGGTCTGTTGACCTGTTCGCTTGGACTTTGGCGAATGTCCCCAGCAAATAATCACAAGTGGCGGCTTTTTCTCTTTTATCATGATTTTACGTATAATCTGCTGGTTGGTTGGCTGGCTCAACTCATCGGCATTCACATCATCATTGGCGGAAGATACATATTTTTCGTTGCTCCTACTTACACTTGTAGTTGCTTTTGTTTTTGTTTGATAATAAGCAATGCTGCTTTTGCCATACTTATGGCGTTCCTTATTATTTCTTCCTGTATTTATTACCAATAATCATAACAAAGTTTCTGCTGATGCCGCCTCCGTCCCTGCCTTCAACCTCTGACCAATGACTGCTCCGTTAAGTTACTCCAGCTTGGCATTGCGGCGGCGGCGGCGGCGGCGGCGGCGTTGATGACTACTGCTAAACAAACAAAAATAAAGTCACAAACACACATACTGTATAACGCTATTTTTGCTAAGGAAAAAAACTAATAATAATAATGACAAAAAAACTGTAGCGGATTTCTTTGTGCTACTTTTCGCGCGCACTTAACCCATTCTCAGCCTTTAAGCCAAAGCCAAAGCCTAAGCCAGTGCAGCGTTAACAACAATTGATCAGTTTTGCAATCATTCCGCTGATTTGGCNACCTTATTATTTCTTCCTGTATTTATTACCAATAATCATAACAAAAGTTTCTGCTGATGCCGCATCCGTCCCTGCCTTCAACCTCTGACCAATGACTGCTCCGTTAAGTTACTCCAGCTTGGGATTGCGGCGGCGGCGGCGGCGGCGGCGTTGATGGCTACTGCTAAACAAACAAAAATAAAGTCACAAATACACATATTGTATAACGCTATTTTTGCTAAGGAAAAAAACTAATAATAATAAAATGACAAAAAAACTGTAGCGGATTTCTTTGTGCTGCTTTTCGCGCGCACTTAACCCATTCTCAGCCTTTAAGCCAAAGCCAAAGCCTAAGCCAGCGCAGCGTTAACAACAATTGATCAGTTTTGCAATCATTCCGCTGATTTGGCTTGTGAATTGCGTGGATTGTGCGGATTTCATAAATTATTTATAAAATAATGCGTGGCGACTGTGCAATGCTTGCTTTTTTCGCGTGCATTTATGCGTGCGTTTGTTGAGGGTTTTCAAGCTGCGGCACTTTTTAATTTTAATAAATTCTCACAATGCTATATTTCATCAATGTCGGCTTTATTTGTACTTTGCTCAAGTTTTTGTGATTATTGTTGTTAGTAGAGATGTCGCTGTTGCTGTTGCNTTTTCAAGCTGCGGCACTTTTTAATTTTAATAAATTCTCACAATGCAATATTTCATCAATGTCGGCTTTATTTGTACTTTGCTCAAGTTTTTGTGATTATTGTTGTTAGTAGAGATGTCGCTGTTGCTGTTGCTGTTGCTGCCATGGTTATTGCTACGTACAAACGTTTGCCAATTTAGTTGTAAAACACCGCCATAACTTGAAAGTAATTATTTTTTATTATTTTCTACGTCAATTCATCGAGCGGTAGTTGGTGAGTGGTGGTATGCAGCTTACAAGCCGCCGCGCAAAGTAGGGTAGGCGGCTTCAGCATGCCAGGCAAAGGAAGTAGTCTGAGTTATTATGTTGGGTTTAAATTTTTTTTTGCTCATTTGAAAAAATTGATTGCATTTGTTGTTCGCTTTTTCGAAAATTCATATTTGCAAGTAAGTTTTTAATACTCGTTATTCAATATAGGATGAATATAGACGATTCTTATTCAATTTGATTTAAGGACTATAAAGGCTAAGATTACTTTTTGTCATAATGACACATGGGCCGTCATAAAATGTAAATATAAGATAAAGAAGTATCGTTGAGCCTGGAAATCCCGGGAAAAATTTCGAAATGTACCAAAATATATCGATATATGTATAACAAAAAATCCCGATGCAAAGCCGAAAACATTGCGGCTCTCGAGGGGAGCTTCGCTATTGACGAGTCTGACATAACGCTACCTCTCGTGAATGGTGTGTAACCCTTCGTTACCAAGCTGAACAAGCTCCATAATTTGATTCGGTTCGGAAAATTCGGTTGCTATACAGGCCCAGACGCGCGGTCTGCTAGGGAGCTCGTCTCTGTGCACAGCAATAAAGTCTGACCCATGCCACATATAAGCGAATGCCTCCTGTTACAACTTGTCTGAGTGCTCCTCGGTGCAGGAGACAAGTGGCTTCTACAATATACTTTGTAAACCCTACAAAAAGATTTTCCAGTAGTCTGCAGAGATTTAACAGTCAGGGTGCCCTCATCCAGCATGGCCAGCGTAAAGTACTCTATGGCCGCTTCACTAAAAGTCAATGGCGACAGATAAGTAGCCTATGGGATAGGTTCTGTGCCTCTTCGACTTATTAGAGGTATTTTTTGAAAGATCGGCTGCTCCTTAGCAAGAAAGTCAATTGGCTGTCCGTGGAGTATTTCGTGTCTATTTGCTTAGCCTAATTTGATGTAATGCCCGAATAGGGCCTAGGGAGACGGGCCGCCTGCATACTTCGCACCGGTGTAGCACTTCCCTGCAGGGGTTTGATTTACCGGTAACTCCAGAGAAAGGCTTACCCTCCGATTGTGCAGTGACCTAAGAGGAGTGGTGTTAGGCNCCGAATAGGGCCTAGGGAGACGGGCCGCCTGCATACTTCGCACCGGTGTAGCACTTCCCTGCAGGGGTTTGATTTACCGGTAACTCCAGAGAAAGGCTTACCCTCCGATTGTGCAGTGACCTAAGAGGAGTGGTGTTAGGCAGTTTAGGCTCCAACGGCGTTAAAGCTCTCAGCTTGGCTTTGGACTTGGTTTTATTACAGGGTCCAGAGGCCGCACTTATACCTATGCGGTGATACAAGACACCATACTAGGTCTTTTTCACCTACCTTTGGCGTAGCAAATCCTCTTACTCTCGGATACCTTACCGTTAGAATACAGTCTGAAAACCCTTGACTGCGAACTATCTAATGGGAATAGAAAAACCTAAGACACCCTTGTCAGCCACCCGGTCTAGAGCCATAATATTTGGTAGAAACTGTATCATCTCTTTAAGGATGCGGTG
>NW_016177336.1:0-8571 GCF_001687245.7 Rhagoletis zephyria | reverse complement strand
GTTCACATCTGAGTATGTATATGTAAGTGTACATACGCACCCCAAGCACGTAGAGCGCCGCTCTGAGAGTGGTGACAACACACACATGCATACATAGTATAAATCGCGTGCTGTGCTGTTGATGGATATTCAACATTTGAAAGCAAATTTATATGCCTGGGTGTAGCTGAGTGCGCAAAGATGCNTCGGGTTCGAATTCCGCTGCAGGCAACATGCAAATAAATTTTTTTTTTTTAGTTGTTGTCTTGATTATTCACTTCACGGATGCTTTTTCAGTACGAACGCGGTCATTTTAATATGCGCGTGATTGAATTGAATATTTACCAATATACAGTACTTTCGTTTACGTTTATAGTAAGATCAATTACGTTTCTATTTGATTTTAATATTTTTTCCCCTCAGTGTAGCCCCAGTGTCTTCTTGCAATGATCGTAAGAGGCATTTTTGGTGTTAAATAACAATATCACCAAGAATATTGAAGATTTTTTTGTTCGCTCGGCTCAAAACTGGGGACGAAATATTTGAATCAAAAGGGCATAACAACTCTGAACTAGGCCGGAAGTAGGCCAGCTTTCAAGCTGATACAGAACTATTGGACTATTCTTAAGAAACATGTAAGCAAAAAAGCACCACAAATACCACAGAATTAAATAGGTTACCTTAGGGTTTTGGAAAAATGAAGTAACGTTTCAATTCAGCTAAGCTTTATAAACTCAAAGCCGGTAGGGATTTCTGCTGTTATAAAGGCCGCTTGGGGGCACACTAAATACTCATTAAAATTTTATGTTATACTTTTTAGCATTTTCAATACTTTTATTTTGCTTGAAGTCAGGCCTTGCGGAGTGGCGGCGCGCACTGCTAACCACAACACCACAGCGGCTAGCGGCATGAATAAAAAAAATGTGTCACTCATACGCCATGTTACACAAATATTCTTTTTGAGATTTTGTACTTGCTATTTCGAAATTTGTTTATAGAAACTATAGTGTATTGGGTTGCCTTTGCTATTTTGTATTTAGTTTTCAGTATTTTTTCATTTTTATATACCAAATTCTATTTTACTCTCAGAAAAATAGTATAGGTGACTTTTATCTGGTCACTACTGTACTTACTTTCATAAAAAATTCAAATTTTTTAGCAATCTTTGATGTCATAGAAAATCTTTTTGAAATCTTTTGCTCGCTTCTAAACGAGTGTTTGTTTGCTATCCCAAAGCACTTGATGTAAACACCGGAAATTGCCAAGTGCAAAAGCATCGTTTTTAGGTAGTTGTGAAAGACGATTAAAAAATTTCACTTCATGCGTGGAATTTTGTAACGGGAAATATCTTCCGTTCTTAGTTTTTTCTCTTTTTGAGAAGAGTTAAAGTTAAATAAGTCGACTCATTTTTAAATGTAAATGAATGATAAAAATTCCATTTGTAGACTGCTCACTCATGCATTAAGTACATATCTGCCTCTGTAAATATCAGTTTCGTTTATCACAATATGTGTGTATGTATGTATGTATGTTAAAGATGTATCGCACGTTTAATAATATAAATAGAGACTTATTTTAAGATTTCGATTTTGTGGAGAAACGCAAACAAATTCTGATCTGATTTATACGGCTAGTATGTAAAAAGACAGATGGAAAGACGCATATCTTCGCCATCTTTGGGAAGTTTAGTTATCTGTTACACTGAACATATTCCGAAATGTCCCAAGGGTAATTAAGTTTTTCGAATAATTAACTTTTCTATGCACTTTTCAAAATTGAAAAAAAAAAAATTAAACATAGTTTTTAGGTGCTGATTCTATTTCAATTCATGCAGGGTGAGTGGGTTCAAAATCAAGTTTATTACAATTTTTCATGTTTTTTAGGACAAATAAAGATACACGTATTATTTTGTTTCGCGAAAAAAAACGCCAACTTACGAGCGACTTAAAAACGGCTGACAATTTTTTTTTTTAAATCTTTCTAGTTTTTTTCAAAAATCAATATTTTTTAATTCGGTTTTTTGATTGTAGAAGTGTTTTTGGTGCTCTATATATGCATACCTAAAAATTTGAAAAATTTTGCAAAGTTAACAAAATGGCGGAAAAATCAAAAGACTCAATTTTCTCAAAAACATCATTTCTTTATTTTCTTAAAAATTTGTTTGTGAAAATAAGAAGACTCAGTATTTTGGGTAATGTAGCGCCATATATTATTCATATACACATTCTGTTTTATGATCTCAGGAGCATTTTTCATTAACTTTGCTTACAATTAAAAAAATTTTAAAAACTTTAAAAATTAACAAAATGGCAGACATTTTTTGAAAAAAACAAAAAACGCAATTTTCTCAAAGTCATCATTTACATTAAACACAAATCAATGGTTGGTTTGAAAAATGTATAAGCTCAGAAAAGTTAACTTTTTAGAGCGGTACGTGAGCATGGAAATTCGGTTAACTTAGCCGAGCGATTAACTTTTTCGCGAGTTAACTTATCCGGGATTCTACTGTAATTGTATGATGAAATCTCCAAAAACGTAAATTTTTAGTTATTTACATCTCTATATAATTAAATGTGCGATATGCTTGTAAATATGTATGCACCAAATTGGAAAGCATCAAAACGAACAATTTATTTTATTTGCTTCAAGGCATTGGAGGAATTCGCATTCACATATGTATATACATATGTACATCCGTGCACATAAAACCGCAGACTTGTAATATGTGCAAAAAATCGTAAAAATAGGTCACTGGAGAAAAACGTTTCCCGCAAGAAAAAATCAAGGATAGTTTATTCGATTGATTTTCGATTGCGTAACATATACACATGTACATATGCATGTACGTACATACATATAACAAGACGTATATATGTACATACTTAGATATGTGCATGAAACTGGACACAATTGTATCGACATGTACATAGAACAAAAATGTCAACGACTGCCAGTTGTAGTTTATTGTATTAATGTTTTGCATTCATATACATACATATGTACATACATATGTACTTAGGAAAGCTAACATATGTATTTACATGTGTATTGACAATTAATTTTATTATTTACTTGCAGTCTCACAAACAAACAAAATGGTCTTAATTGACAATATTAATAAAAGAAAGAGTACAATAAAACTCGTTTGATTGGCGTATCCAACTGAAAATATGATTTTGGTTCGTTTAGAATTCAACTACTTATAAGTATTTTTCGTACACCGTGGCGATTTCGACTAAACAACTGCTAAATTACGTGGGAGCAAAAGCAAGGATTTTTTGTGTTATATTTTTAGGCAATACAGACTTAACTGAACATATCTGGGTTAATATATTATGACTTAAGACAATTTTTTTTTGCAAAATATTGAAGACATCTTATTTCACGAATACGCAGTGCTATAGCAAAAATCATTTTAGCACAAAACAAATTGAAGTAAGTGCCAAATTTAAAAGCACCGAATTTTGGCAATATGTATGTATGTGTACCTGTACTTTAGTTCATAAATGTCAAAACTGTTCAAAGTTAATAGTCCATAGTCCCATTACTTTCAACAGCGTGGGCGAAAATTCGATTTCAATGGATGCACTCATGCCTATTGTTTGCGCAAATTTATTTAATACACTTTCTTAAAATTTTTAGCATAGTAAATATAAGTATGTACATATACGCATACGCATACACAACCGTATGGCAAAAAACCCGCTGGAAGTAAATTTTATTTATTGAGTGCATACAATTGACATACATATGTATATAAGTATCTGTTGAACATTTTATCGGTTTATATATGTATGTATGAATGTATTTAAATAAATATATTTTACTCGCTAAAATAAAGCGTCAAATCGTTTTTTCTCATTCATAATAAAATCTACTGAGTATATTCTTATTTATGTACCTATGTGTATTTATGTATCTATCAGCTATGCCAGTAATGTATCTATTCTTTGCATACACACGTACCTGAATATTTATTATAGGTTGTTCACGTGATTGCGATTAAAAAAGTGCTACCTTTATTTTTAAACACTTCGCATTTTGGCGGTGCTTTTTGGGATGTTATGCTAATTTGAATGTGTACTCTTAGAAGCTTATTTTAGCAGTAGTTTGGTATGATTTATTCAATTTTTTTTTTATCTTGCGATTAGCGTTGATATTTATGAGGCAAATTTTGCAAAATGTCGACCGACAATTTTTGCAAAATTTTGTTGGTCTGTTCCATCTTTTGATTTTGAATAATTAAATTCAATTTGGCTAGCTGTTATGACTTTCACAAGACGAGAAAATTTTTCTATTTTAAGATTACGAAAACGAAAACTTTGAACATTCTTCTCGATTTGGTGGCGATAGACTTTTTTTTTTTTTAAAACTCAGCAGCTGAAAACAGATTGTGGACCTTAGGATACTTCAAAGAAAGGCCGTTCGGGCAACCTAAATAGACTCCGGTGCTACCCATCGACTTTAATAAACCAAAGACCTAGACCAAATCCCGCACAAAAACTCAATCATCAGTGACTGGGTGTACGGCACAGAACTTTGAGGGCATGGCTGTCTTTACAGGCGGATCGAAGATGGCATGCGGTATAGTTACGGTGACCATGTGATTTATGTGGACAAAAATCGGGACGTTACCAAAGCATTGAATCCGAATATACAATTTTGTTTTTAGAATAAAAAGACATAACATCTTTTAATACATTTTTATTTAAATCTAAGCAAAGGTAAAAAAAACTTGAAAAATGATCGAAAAAATGCATTTCGTCACTAAACACGAATAAAAACGAACGACGAAGAAAGACGCGTAAACATAGATTCATACGGAGCCAAATACTGTCACTTCACGTCTGTCGTGCTAGCTGACCCACTTCTACAAAAAATGATAAAAATTACTCAGGAATTAGACGCTATTTAGGGCCTCAAAAATTTATTTAAACGCTCACTCGGTTTCCGAGAAATTTTCAAAAATATAAACACCTTAAAGAACATTAGACAAGAATGATAGATTGCAATATGGCGAGAGTACCAGTTTGACAGAATATAACATAACTAATTATCATAGAAAATAGAGATGCTGGCTATGTTTATGGCTCCCTTATATACTATGTTCTTTGTGAAAACGAAGACGCTGCCATGTTTGTCCGAAAAATGGTTTTTGGGCCAGAGTACATACAGCGCCTCCTCGGGACACTTATACGTCCCGAATTTTAAAAAAATATTCCACGGGATAATTTTCTCAAAATCGGTACTGTCCCGCCAAAATCGGTACGAATGGTCACCGTACTGTTTTTTTTCGTACTCGTGACTCGCGACTACATGTTGTCTTCATCTAACGGCAAGCTCAGTAAAAGGCCAAATCTGACGAATATGGGGGAGACGGATGTTAGATGAGCTGCTGTGAGTGGGCATATTAAGAGGTAGCGGATGTCAAATCGGACTAAAGAGTTTAACCTCGTACAATATCCAGAATGGAGTTGTATTGAAGTATCGCGAGCTCTACGAAGTAACTCGAGCTTTTGGCCAGTTTATAATAGAATATATTTGTATAGTCGTTCTGGTTCAGCGGATTATGTATTCGAATTCCCAAGGCAGTCGGTTCTACATGCTGGAGTAAAGCCTATTATTTTTTCCGTTTTACTTGTATTCCTTCGAACTTATTTTGCCTTACTGATTTCTTAATTAAAGCTATATCTACTTTTAGCAGTCATATTGTAATTTTGGTCGTGATTTGTGACTAACAGTAAGTGTTACTGTAGAGAAAAATGCGTGGATTTCCAGAAAAGGGCGAATAATCGAATTTGCAATGCTAGTCGGCACGCGTCACATTTTCATTGGACAACATTTGCGAAACCCTAATGGATGCATTACTAAGGTCTTATAAAATGCTTTGCAACGCGTTAATCTCATTCTATGATGCAATTATGAAGCGTGTCATTTTGTAAGCGTTCGGCCAGCTCAAGTATCAAGTTTCCGCCGTATGTGTTTTGTCCACATGTTCATTGACGCCCATTAAGTATGCGCTAATTTAATAATTTATGTGCATGCAAATCTGTGTTTTATGTGTTATTAATTTACTGTTAATGCACATAGCGACATTGTATGTAGTATAATAAATTACTCACTTCAATTTTTAATATTCACTTCATCCTCTTTTTTTATGATGACTTCCCTTTTGTTCAACAGCTACTCTTTTATTAGATATAATTTGCTCTAAATGCGCTTAACTGCAATTTAGTTGCATTGCGTTGGTTTGGGATGCACAAATGCATATTTACACCAGTGTTTATATGTATGCACAATTTATTTGCCTAGACATATGTAATTTGTGGTGGGCAGATTTGGTCTTTATTACTGCAAAGTTCATAAATAAATAAGTAAAATTCCGCGCTTGTGTGTGTGTGTGGCTACCCACAACCACAAAGCTTCGCCAAATTACACAGACGTTTTAGTAGATGTCAATTAACGTAATCCGACGCTGATAAGTGTTTAGATAAGTGGCATAATGCCATCCTACTTAAATCTATGCCGCTGTATAGATTATTGTGATTTAAATCGCAGCGTGTTTACAGCCTGAGTGCGATATGAATTTTACAATTGCCCATGCACGCTGGGCTGCTCGGCCAAACACTTAGCGAAAGTGGTAAGCGACAAAATATTATTATTAATATACTACCGACGTACCCGGCGAACTTCGTCTCGCCCATACAATACTTTAACCAACTTCCGGTGACATTTATCTGCTGTGATTATGGTTATTTGGGTCGTCATCTTCCATTGCCAATTTCGATATACTCAACGGTGCGGCATGTCGGACGTAATTGGACATTCACGGCACTTCTTCTCACTGTACGATGCAGATCGGGATTCCGCTTTTATTTCAGTTGTTAAGGACCATGAATTCGCGACGCAAGCACTCAAAATTGTTGATTAACTTGATCGCGTTGCTAAGGATTTTGACGTGCACTGCTAATCGCCAATCTTTGTAAATTGCGGTTGCGTGAGCCAATGTTTCCCTTTTGGTTTCCATGTATTTACTATGGGCGGATGTAAAATTCTCGTGTTTTTTTTTTGGGCGAAACTCAGGATAAGGCAGAATTCTGATCGGCGAATNCCATGAATTCGCGACGCAAGCACTCAAAATTGTTGATTAACTTGATCGCGTTGCTAAGGATTTTGACGTGCACTGCTAATCGCCAATCTTTGTAAATTGCGGTTGCGTGAGCCAATGTTTCCCTTTTGGTTTCCATGTATTTACTATGGGCGGATGTAAAATTCTCGTGTTTTTTTTTTGGGCGAAACTCAGGATAAGGCAGAATTCTGATCGGCGAATGGTTTGCGGACACTGTAAGTACATAAAGTACGCCGATGAATTCAATCGATCCATATTCGCAAAAGAAATGTACTCGCCAAATATTCTCATTCAGCATTATCGTGGGTTTCGCCCGAAATTTTTTCATCCGCCCGTAGTGAATACTAAAATTTTAAGCGGGTGGCAACCCTATTCAAAAATTTTGAATTTTTATCTCAACCGGTGAAGCAAGGCGTATTTAACAAGGTGGTGTTGGCCGTATATAAGTAAATAATTACACTAACAAATTATACGCTGATGTCCATACTGTCATTGGTATGAGTTACAACAAACACATCATTTTGACGTAATGGCCTCCACGGCGAAAAACTCAGCTGTCGCCCCAACACCACCTTGTTTAATACACCTTGCGGTGAAGCTTTTCTTCAAAATGGTGTTTTAATTATTCAATTAGATGAAGTAGTAGAGAAGAAATATCCGGATACAAATGTTTCAGATTTTTAAAATCCCTTTTTTGATAAATAACTGAATTTGAACAATGGGACTATTTTTCGCATGTACGTGAGCTTCTCCCCTTCAAAATCATTCGTTAAATTTTATAAAATATTAAAGGAGATATCGTTGGGTAACAGAAAAATATCTTTTGGAAATAAGTATATATACAAAATCAACAAGTGAATATGTAATTACTAATTATCAGGGTACGGATTTTTAGGACCTAAAAACCTAAAAAAGAAATCCCAGAAAAGGCAAAAGAAGACACAAAAAAAAAGACAAAATAATCAAAAAATAAATTTATTTTAGAAATGTTTATTTTACAAGTAACAAGTAATTTTTAAGCAAAAACAAAACCGACTTCAATTCTCATATAAAAAAAATATTTCATGATCCAATGATCGGATCTAAACCTGCTTAGTATCCTTTGAGATACCATCTTTCCAATACAAAAAGAATTATCGAAATCGGTTGACGTGAATAAAATATTCCGACGAACTGATAAGCTCCTCCTTTTTTGGAAGTCGGTTAAAAAGAGAAAAACTATGAACTAGTTTCATGATATGAAAAATTTGTGCTTTGAGTCTTTGACTATTATCTCCTTTCGAGTTTTTAGCTCACAAAACTTGAATATCTATAGTTGTAGTAAATAACATTGAATCACAAGATGCATTTTTTTTTGGCAGCATTTTCATTCGATTTTCGCGAGCCTTGAATATAGTAAACGTGCGCTCGTCGACGTGAGTTGATATAAGTGGTGTCCAATTTAAATATGGAACGATTAAAAC